>NC_089826.1:3472500-3760000 GCF_035046505.1 Tiliqua scincoides
CGGTCTTCACTCTGAATGGACTTTCTGACATTATGAGGGAGCCAAAGCTGATGGATTGATGATACAGTCTTTTGAGGACTTCTAACAGTAGTACAGCCTGTCTCCAAGCTTTGTCATGTGTATGATAAAGCTCACCACACCCGGGACAGCCTGAAAAGTCTGCACTTGATCCCGGGAATGCAGTCAGATTACAACCATTTCGGCTCTTTCCCCCTCCTCCAAGAGGGAAGCTTCAAGTAAGAATGTGCGCTGATTACTTGAGGTTTATCTCTCACTTGGTAATGGGAAAATGGGAACTGGGGCTGCAAGAACAAAGGCTGCAAATTAAGGTGTACTTTGTCAGTAATGATGCTGTGCATTTATAGGTAAGTGCTTCTCATCAACAATGCACTGATAATGGTGCTTTTTGCTCCTAGAGGGGGAAAGCACCCAAGAGAACAAAGTGTCACCTCTGCAATTTGAAATTCTAGAGGTGAATGAGAGTCCACAAAGTCTCCTAATCCAACCCCCTTGTTTTATACTTGGTCTCACCCCCAGGGTTTTGGGTGCTCAGAGTTGTTGGTTCTGAACCCTAGAGCCCTCAAAGATCCCTGTTCGGTAGTACTGCCACCACCCTGTAAGAGCCAGTGCCTCAGTCCAGGGACACGGAGACCCTCTAGGCTTAACTATATCCCTTGCAGGCACTGAGCACTTTCTTTACTTAAAGTCTCAGTCCTCAAGTTACTAGTCCACAATGAGGATTTTTGGTAGCTTGCTGAAGGGCTAGGCAGGATTCTGAACCTTTGTCCCCAACAGACAATGAACCAATCTGGTAAAAGGATTTTCACTTTATTAAGTACATAGGGTTACAAAAAGTTACAAAAGGCAGCAAATGCTAGAGGCATAAAAACTTCTAGGAAACATATCAGCATAAAACAACAAAGCTAACTGGCTAACTTTATTATTCTCTGACTCTCACCTGGGTCAGCTTCTTTTGTAGATCCTCAGGTCAGTTACCTAAGAGGCCATATGGTCCTGGCGGGGCAGGATGTGCACCCACCACCTATCTCACCAAGAGACAAAGACCAAAAGACCCTGTCCTCCGGAAGTGGGGCTGGATGCTAGCCCTCTCAGCTCTTCCCTCCCCCCTGGAGATCTACAGCTGCATTCCATCCTTGATGGGCGTCTTTCTGGCTGCCTAGGTGCTACATTATCACCTTCCATTGATTCTTAGCAGCTAGGACTGCAAGCCACTTCTGTGTTACTGTTTTAGCTTGGTTCAGGCTTTACATGTTACTAGGCCAAAACTGTACATATTCATGACACCCCTGGACAGCAGGATTCTGTGGTTTAAAACCATTTTTGAGGAATAAGGTCCAGCGGCATAGATAGAGGGGGGTGCGATGCACTAAGTTTTGCAGGGAGCCTCACTGCGGCGTGCAACAGGTCCCTTCCCTTTGGAGTCATTCCAGGCAGTGAGAGCAAAACAGAGGGGGGAGGGACCCTTGCACACTGCGGTGAGGCTCCCTGCAAAACTTAGTGCTTTGCACCCCCTCTAGCTACGCCACTGCTCAAACCAGCTCTGCCTCTGAATCCTTGGGGTAACTCCTTTCATTGTTCAGAACTGCCCGGCTTGAACAAAAACTGCAGGGGCTGGTTTCATGGAGCTGAATCTGGAGAGAACTTCAATGACCCTTCAGTTGGAGCTGTAGTGGTTGCTGTCTGGCTCCTGGGGTGGCAAAGGATGCAAGTATTTGTGACATTGCCTTCCACACACAGGGCTGAAGTCACTGCAGTGGCTTGTCTGCTATGAACCTGTTCCAAATCACTTCTCCCTCAACCCCTCAAGTGGATGCTCTTGGGAAAAGAAAAAAGACATCAGATCAGGTTGTACCATAGGTAGTTTGACCAAGACATAGCAGGACTTTGGTTAGAGTTTCATCCTGAGTCCTGCTGTGTGTTGGGTCTGTTTTGTTGAGGTTTTCTGGGTTTAAGATTAGGTTGAAAATTTGGTTTTGATCAGTTGGATACTGTGTAAATGCTAAGATATTGTGATACTGCTTTCTATCTTTTCTATTTTGAATTTTGTGTGTGTGTGTATGTGTGTGTGTGTGTGTGTGTGTGTGTGTGTGTGTGTGTGTGTGTGTGTGTCAACAAAAGGACAAAAACCCTCCTGGGGTGTGCATATGACTGAGTGTGCCTAAAGAAGTTATCTGAATCGAAACCAGCAACCTTCAAAATGAAATCCTTCCAGCAACGGAGATTGAAGGTAACTGTTTTGCACTCACTTCGCAGTTGTATTTTGATCTGTACAGCTTTACTTGGGCCATTTCATGCTGGATCTCCAGGGGGAACAGGGTCAAACTGCAGAGCAACTAGCAATTTAAACTGCTACATGTTAAATGACCCATAAAAACAAAAATCCAACTTGCTTAAACCTCTGGAAGCATTTTTTTTTTTAATATTATCATTATAAAAGCTGCAGATAGCTCTCAAAATTGCCTCCTTTATCTCCGAATGTTGCCAGATTTTATTGGCTTTATGGGAAGATAAAATGCAACCTTGCCTTTTGAAGAGTGTTTTTTTGCTCCTTGACAGTCTGATGGAGAAGCATTATTTAATAATCCATACAAGTGTCATTAATTAAAGTTCACATGTTAGGACCCATGGACTACGAGGGACTTGTATATTACCAACCAACACTGGGTTTCTTTGCTTATTTCTTATTTCATCATACTGCTCAGAGTGGAAACAAGTTCTGCCAAGAGACATACACAATTATGCAGGGGGTGTATAGGGGGCTGCTCTTTTCCCTCTCACACAACACCAGAACCAAGGGGCATCCACTAGAATTGAGTGTCAGCAGAGATAAAACAGACAAAACATTTCTTCATCCAGCATGTCATTAGTCTGTGGAACTCCTTGCCACAGGATGTGGTGATGGCATCTGCTTTAGATGCATTTAAAAGAAGATTGGATAGATTTCTGGAGGAAAACTCCATCACTGGTGACAAGCCATGATGGGTACGTGGAGCTGCTCACTCATCATTTTTTAAACCTACCCCAGAGGGAGAGACAGTGTGCTCAGTAGGTTTCATGTTTTAAAAATTGGTTGTTTGTGTTTAATAAAGTGGCCCAGGTTAAACCCAAGTTGCACCCTCCGTTGGGGGGTACAAGAGTAAACAGAATGCCAGATGCAGAGGAGTTGCACCAGACTGCAGGTGTCTATGTACTCCCTGAACATCTGGTGGGCTGCTGTGAGATACAGGGATTAGATGGGCTCTGGGCCTTATGCAGAGAGCTTATGTTCTTAAGTTCTGTTCCTAAGGGCATATTTGCACCTGTGCTTTGCAGATAGTCTTCTGTCTGTGTGGCTCTCCCCATAATGTATGAAGGTTCAAACCTGCATTATTATGTTCAATGTTTCGCTATCATGCGATCGTCACCAACTGTGCTTCTTGATGCCAACCCAGTGCAAAGATTCCCTGATGCACCCTTCTGTAACATGCAGAAGGACAAGTCTGGGCTACTGGCTGCTAAATACACCTAGGATGATGGCAGCTAAATGGATTCCCCAATTCATATCTCACCTGCAGTGAACTGTGAACTTCCTGGAGGTCCACCTAGATGGAGTTTCACCCACTGTCAAGGATTCTGGAAGCAAAGGCAGTCAAGTCAAGTCTTTCAGGACCATGGACAGGTCACTAAATACACCAGTTCCAAGAGCGAAGAAGAAGTCTCTTCTGACTCTGCCTTTCCCCTCCCTGGCCAGACTACCCCTCCCAGGCTCCACCCCACTGATGTTGAGACATGGCAAACCTTAAAGAATCAGACCCCTGGCCTGGTGCCTTGCATTCTGCCCTCTCTCCATTGTCACCCACCCACTCTGCATCCATAAGCTGACCCTTTGAGCAGAGGATGCTGACCACTCAGGGTCCATCTTGAAGGTATCTGGCTAAGTGGGAGGTCCCTGAAATTTGACTCAGATCCCATGCCAGGACCCCATCCAGCACTTCTGCAGGCTAAACTACTAGCCCTCCGGACTCCCCTACTCTCTCTCCTTCGGTGTCAGTGTCCACATTGCTGCTAGTGGCTGAGTTCATGACAGAGTAGATACACCTGCCCCACTTGGGGGAGGGGTGGTGGTGAGCAAAAACTGCTGCATGTTCGTAATTCAACAACTAGAGCACTATTTAACCTTGCAGGGATTGGAAAATGCGACTGCCTACTTTTGCAAAGCCCTCCATCCCCTCTTAATGCATTATCTAGTTTGCTACATTGAGGAGAGGCACATTTATCCTGACCCTTTTTGCTTTTTGGCACACCTGGGTTTGCTTCTTCTCCAGCCAAGCTTAGAAAAGCTTCCCCCCTTCCAGCAGGCTTGTCTCCTAGCAGCGCACTCTGCTGCCATCATGAGGTTGTATCTGTCATTATTTCCTGTGAACTGAATTTGATGAGAGCTAGTCACCCTCGCTCCCTCCCTGTCCCAAGGGCCAACCTGGAACTTGCAAGGGGGACATAGTGCCCAACTCCTTATTTTACTCATAGCATAATGCAGGAGTTGGGGGACGCTTGCCAATGAAGCTCAATTGGTGGGTGTTTAATCTTTCTTTCTCCTGTCAATTTCCTCCCAGTAAATACCCTGTTGAGCAGTTTTTAACTTTTTTTCCCATCAGGCTGTGAGCCTGACTGGGGTGGGGGTGGGGTGGGCCAGGCATTTTCAGGAAGAAGGAGCCTTGCGTGCAGGAGGGGTCAAGCACCTCTTTCATGCCATCTGCACCTTCTTTCCTGCCAGTGGCATAGCTAGAGGGGGGGCAACGCACTAAGTTTTGCTGGCACCTGAATGCACCATACCAGCAACCCTTCCCCTCCCCTTCGGAGCCACTCTGGGCAGGGGGAGCAAAACGGAGGCATGTGCCTGACTCTGAAGGGGAGGGGGCTGCTTGCATACTGCTGTGAGGCTCCCTGCAAAACTTAGTGCTTTGCAGTAGCTACGCCACTGGACACAGCACTTTAAGTGAGGCTGGGCTAGCCTTAAATCAGAGCGGTTCATTCTGAACAGTGTTTAAAAGAGAGTCCAATTCATGTCATACATATTTTCCTATTGTGCATAATGTACAATCTAACAGCGAGTTCTGCTATTGGTCCCATCTAGGAACCCTTACATGTAAAGAGCTAATTGATGTGCATGAAAATAAGCAACTAAATAAGGGTTTGCTTGTTGTTGTAGTAAACCAGAAATACCCACTAGATGGCGGCAAAGTCCAAGTCAGAAAGGAGGGAAAGGGGTAATCGCACAAGAAACAACACAATCAGTACTGCTGATTTTCTTCTTTGTGTGAGTGTTGTGTGTGCTGGAGTGAATCTATTTCTGAACTGCTTTAGCGGAGGCCCAAGATCAACCTTAATCCTCCAAATTATGGGCATACCATCACCCCAACTGTCCAAACCTCATATCCCCTCTCAGCCCACTCTTTTCCAGGCTAAACATACCAAGTTCTCTCAACCTTTCCTCGTAGGGTGTGTTTTCCAGGAGAACCTTCTGGGATCAGGAGAGTCACCCAGTTTTGGTTCTTTTGCCCCACAGCTCAGGCAGTACATCCCACTGAATTTAGCAGATACCAATGTCTGTTCTTGCTCTTTGGTGCAGTCTCTCCATGACCCACAAAATTCCCTGCTATCTTTCCTTGTCTGTCCTGCATGTAGTCAAATTGCTTTCTTTGAGGCATCGTCAAGTTGCTGACTTGCATACTTTAGGATGGATCAAGATTTGCCTGTCATTTGCAATGAATGAGTTCCTAGGCGAGAACTTATTTCTAGTCATTACATGCTTAATGATGTCACGTCCTGCTTCATGACATCATTTTCGGTCCCCGGTACTCTGCACTCCTCTGCGTTGCCATCACTGCCCAGAATGGTTCCGACAACGAGAGGGAGAGGCTGCTCACACGGCGTGTTGAGGCTCCCATAGTACTTATCGTGCCGCCCCCCCCCGTAGCTACACCACTGCTGCTGAGCAGTGCCTTTGGTCACAACACAGGATGCCAGCACAAGTCATTTTCTCCCATGTGTGCAGGTGGTGTGTGTTTTAAAGCACAGCAGGTATTGTCCATCTGGGTTTCCTTGTATAATATTTATATGCCACTTTTCCACAACCACAAAGGTTCACAAAGTGGTTTCCAGTACAAAAGGAATGGTTATCTGCACTGAAAGGGCTCACAATTTTCAAAATAAGGCACACAAGAGATATTAGCAGTAGCCGGGCGGGGTGGGGGGTGGGGAAGAAAAGGGACACTGTTGGGTTAAGTAGGTACAGTTGCTCTCTCTTTGTTAAACAAATCATCACTTTAAAAATGGCTTCCTGTTGCCCAGATCCTAGGGGCATTTTTATGCCTAGGAAGGATCTGAGCTGCTCAGTCAGTATCTAAAATAAAATTTATTCTGTCAGTCAATCAATCAGTGAGTATAAACAAATAATAAATAACTAGGTATTTCTATACCGCCTTTCTGGTCATCGGATTACTCCTCTGACTTTATTTAAGGGGGTTTACATAGGCAGGCGTTTCTAAATCCCTCAAGGGGATTTTTACAGTCCTAGAGGTTCTCTCTTTCAAGAACCAACCACATTTCAGAATGGACCTTCCTGGTTTGGTCTCACTTCTGGCCTCCAGTTCTCCCAGGCAGGCTGACAGCATCTCCACCTCTCACATGGAGGGCAACTAAGACGCTTCTTGCTCACACCAAGAGCAGGTGGAATCACTCAGCTGGGCTTGTCAGCTGCTTCAAGGTCTCACCATTCTCCGTTCAGGGAGCCGTTCAGGGAGCTGCCGGTGTCCTCGGACTGGCAACCTTCTGATGTTATCTTCAGGCTAAGGGAGGCTCTACCCTCCAGACCTCCTGCCCTTGTACGCACTTGCATTTAAGAAGGGTCCAACTAATACATGGGTTTCTAAAAATTTATTTCAATCATTTCAGTGGCCTTCATTTAATCAATCCACCCTGTCTGGAAGTAAACCCAACTGCATTCAGCGGCACTTCCTCCTGAGTAAACCTTAGAGCAGTGCAGCCTGGTTTCAGAGACTCTCAAGTGAAGTGCTCTGAGTCAGCCGCCTCGCGAAGGTTGCCAGCCAAGCGCGCCTGGCAACAATTCCCCCCTTTTGCTAATGTGTTAATGTTTCTCCGGCTGCTCCCATATGTTTGTGGTGATGCGCGCTTCGTTAATTAAAATCACATTTTCAAAACGCAGCTCGTCACAAAGCAATTAACTTTGCATGTCACATGCACATCTTGACAAGACTGGGTGTGTGGGGGGGTGCAAGGACGCAGAGGTGGAAAGCACAATATTCTCACAAATATGCTTTGAAAGTAAACATTAACTCTTTTTTTAAAAAAAGAAAAGAAAAGAAAACCCGCTCTCTGGAATGTGCATTGGAATAAAGTCAAGTTTATTGATTAGTGAGCAATTGGTTGAAGAATTCAAGTGGGGAAGCAGGGGGCACAATCAGAGGCAGGGCATAAAAAGCGCATCGTGTAAAATATTGGCTGCTATTTAAACCATGCTACATGTTCCCTTTCAGCATGAAGTAACTAAGTGGGCTTTCGAGGTGGTCGATGAAGAGGCGAGCCCTTCTTGTGCCCACTTTGCAGGTGAGAAACTGAGGCTGAGGAGTGATGCTTTGCCCATGTGTGAGCGGCAAGAATCTCATCTCTCAGATGGTTGACCATTCACAGCAGAGGCATGACTCGAGGCCACGGCGCCCGGGGTGGTGACGCTGCAACTTTGCCTGGTGTCATGATATCACTTTTGGGTTCTCCCAGCACAGGAAGTGGTGATGGCAGCTTTGCAAATCTGATTGCTGTCCCCGTTCCTTGTTGAGCCTCCAAAGAGGAAGGATACAAGGACATCTGCAAGAGGGATCTGAAGGCCTTAGGAGTGGACCTCAACAAGTGGGAAGCCCTGGCCTCTGAGCGGCCCGCTTGGAGGCAGGCTGTGCAGCATGGCCTTTCCCAGTTTGAAGAGACACTTGGCCAACAAACTGAGGCTTAGAGGCAAAGAAGGAAGGCCCACAGCCAGGGAGACAGACCAGGGACAGACTGCACTTGCTCCCGGTGTGGAAGGGATTGTCACTCCCGAATCGGCCTTTTCAGCCACACTAGACGCTGTTCCAGAACCACCTTTCAGAGCACGATTCAGAGTCTTTCGAGACTGAAGGTTGCCAATCAAAGAGGAAGGAACAGGGTGGCAGCCCAATCCTGAAGCACCCCCCCCTCCTTCCTTGTGTTTTGGACACACCAGGAGGAGGAAGAGGAGGAGGAGGAAGAGGCCACCCGTTCCTTCTCCTTTGGAAGCTCTCCTTGAGCCTCCAAAGGAGAAGGAATGGTGGGGTGGCAGCCTGATTGCTGCCTCCTCCTCTGAAGCGGCTCCAAATGGAACCTTGCCATCACTGTCCTGAGTGGCTCTGATGGTGACTGGGAGGAGACACTACACAGGAAGCTGCAGTGCCTGCTGTACTTTCCGTGCACGCCCCCTGACTATGCTACTGGGGGAGACCAAGAAGCCTTGTCTGTTCTCTCTAAATTGTGAAGGATCTGCTGGACAGGCTGCTGAAATCAAAATGGTTGGCTTCTGGCGATACACTGAACAGGCTGCCTTGAAGAAAACGGCTGATTCGAGACCAAACTAATTAAGATTTTGCGTGTGAGAAATTGCTGCTGGACATGAATTTGGGTAGGGGAGGCCTGAGTTCAATCCCAGCCATGAGTGACCTTTGACCCGGCGTCATCTCTCGGGAGTTCCTTCACTTGGGATCGCCAACTCTGACTGAAACTATCCCTGGAGATCCCCCTCCCACACGCACACGCAACATGAGATCATGCCAGGTAGACACGGAGGCCGTTGACATCTCCAGCGCTTCTTTCAGTCATCTCCTGGAGTTGGGTGCCGATCTCTGGAGACTCTGCGTCAGTTCTGGAGGTTTGGTACCCCTACCCCACTGCCGGTCCAATTCTGGAGAAAGTCAACATGGGGGGGGGGGAAGCAAAATGTAAGCAAGGTCGGCAGTCAATTTCTGGAGCATTTTCCCCAGCAACAAGGACTGAATGATGTGGTTTTCACTGGCAGTGGCTTTTCAAACCAAGATTTCCATGCGCCACACATTTCCCAGCAACCAAGCACAAAGACACTGCAGGGTTTCCAAGAGATCCCCAATGCACATTTCCTCCCCATAATTCTGGAGCCAGGTGCCAATTTTTTTTGTTTTGTTTTTACAGCATCTGGCTGTAGGAGAAGGCAAGGGACTGCATATTTCTCTGAAAGGAAGAATTATTTCCAAAAGTGCCATTGAAACCTGTCTCTCCACCTGCTGTTTCCTCACCAATGTGGCTTTTCCTGAGCACGGTTACAAAACAACACAGTCCTGGAACGAGCTGGAATCCCTAGCATGTATGCACTGCTGAAACAGAGATGCCTGCGTTGGCTCGGTCATGTTGTGAGAATGGATGATGGCCGGATCCCAAAGGATCTCCTCTAATAATAATAATAATAAACTTTATTTTTATCCCGCCCTTCTCCCCAAAGGGACTCCTCTATGGAGAACTCGTGCAAGGAAAGCGCCTTACAGGTAGACCACAGCTGTGATACAAGGACATCTGCAAGAGGGATCTGAAGGCCTTAGGAGTGGACCTCAACAGGTGGGAAACCCTGGCCTCTGAGCGGCCCGCTTGGAGGCAGGCTGTGCAGCATGGCCTTTCCCAGTTTGAAGAGACACTTGGCCAACAGACTGAGGCAAAGAGGCAAAGAAGGAAGGCCCATAGCCAGGGAGACAGACCAGGGACAGACTGCACTTGCTCCCGGTGTGGAAGGGATTGTCACTCCTGAATCGGCCTTTTCAGCCACACTAGACGCTGTTCCAGGACCACCACTCAGAGCGCGATACCAGAGTCTTTCGAGACTGAAGGTTGCCAACAACAAGGTTACAAAGCAACAGAGCAAGTGGGATCATCCCTGGGTATCCTTCAGGCAAAACCTGAGGGCTAGGTGAGATGCAACTTGGGAGTTCCATGGCTATAGCTCCCCACAGATTGCCCAATTCAGCTTGCACCAGCAATGGTGGCAAGGAGTGCAACAGATTTGGGGTGCTCTTCATTAAGAACATAAGAACAGCCCCACTGGATCAGGCCATAGGCCCATCTAGTCCAGCTTCCTGTATCTCACAGCAGCCCACCAAATGCCCCAGGGATTTGGAAGAATGAGTAAAGTTCCAGATATCATTTGCATTTGTTGTTTTTTTAAAAAAATATTTCCAGCTCTTATGCACCTGGAGTATTCTAACCCTAAGGACCAGAAACCCTGAAAACTTTACAGGAACCGGCCTTAACCATATTGTTGCAATATTACAGTATTGTAATCTCGTTGACAGTGACGAGCAACAGCTCTCCAGGGTCTCGGGGAGAATGATTGCTCTGCCCTGCTTGAAGATGCTGCCAGGGATCAATCCTGCCTGGATCTTCTGTACGCAAAGCCATTGCTATTCTACTGAGCTGCAGCCCATCCACTTCAAAGTGGGTTCTAAGCACCCAAACAGAAACAAGAGAATAAACAGCAGCAAAAACAACCGTTGCTATTTCTTACTTTCTTACTTACTTTACTTATAGTTTACTTTCTTTTAAAAAAGGATCCCACTAAGTTTCAAGAAAAAATAAATTAGGGAGGGTTTGCATCTAGTGCCTGGCACGCCAAAAAATATTGATCAGCTCCTGTGTACAGAACTGGTCATCCCTCTACCTTCCCACCCCTCCGCCCCCTGTCTTCTTAGTACATTTTATATCAGTCATTGGCTAATGTGCTTTACACCTGACCCTTTTCAGCAAAAGAAGATAACAAAGCTTAGGCAAACAGCAGAGTAATCAGGCCCCGAGCAACTCGAGGGGTGTGTGAGCCAGCGTGTGAGAGAGAAGAGCTCGTACATCTCCTGAGCTTGGGGGGGAAAATATCCCTCCTGAAAGATAAGGGTTTGGTCGGCTTGGAAGGAAGCTGAATGATATTACCAGAACCTATCAAAGAGGAAAGGCCTTGAGATCCAGTCAGGGGGCGAATGAAAAAGATACGGGGTCAGCATGGCCTACGATCTCATATTCATCACGTCCATCCTCATCTTCATGTTATCCTTCGTCGGCATGATTGGTAACCTTACTGTCCTCTTCGCCTTCAGCAGCAACGCAATCCGGCACAAGGCGCTTCAGCCTTTGGACCGGATCATCGTCAACATGGCTCTGGTGAACTTTTTCCTTTGCTGCTACAAAGCCATTCCTGGGCTACTGGTCTTCAGAAGCATGAAGGGCTTTGGCGACATGGGCTGCAGGATCCTGCTCTATACATACCACACGCTGAGGTTGATCAGTATCTGGTCTGTGGTGAACCTGAGCTTCCTCCACCTCATCAAGATTCGAAGACCCAACCGCCGGTGGTCCAAGTTCATCCACAGGCACCAGGGGCAATATGTCAATACCACCCTTGTCGGCTGTTGGATATTCAGTATAGTCTTACATGTCCCTTATCTGCTGTATGAGAAAACCTTGCCCAGGAGAAACAAGACCGTCGCATTCCTGGTCACCTCATCGTGCTTACAATCCACAGAGAGTTTTGCCCTGAGGTTCACCACCTATGCATCAGTCAGCTTGGACCTTGCCTTTATCACTCTGGTTATTGTCCTCAACGGATTCATTATTGACCTGCTCTGGAAGCACGGGAGGAAGGTGAAGCCAGCTTCTACTGTCGCTGACAACGGATGGAACAAGCACACAGCCCAGGCCACCAAGATCTTGCTCTCGCTGCTCTCCATCTATGTGGTCTGCTGGATTTCCAATGATATGGTCTGGGTTGCCATCCTCTCTGATTACATCAAGGGCAACTTTGAAAGCAGTGTCCTCAGCGCATTCTACGGCATGCTGTCCTCCATTTATTACTCAGCCAGCTCCTACGTCGTGGTGTTTGGCTACAGGAAAGTCCGAGAATACTTGATGGAAGCCTGCTGGTGCTTCAGGTGTGCAAGACCCACCCTAGTTCAGAGTACGACCTAGGAGGGGGTATCCTAGGCATGTTGAACACATTCCAGCTAACCAATATTGGTAATTCTCTTGCTCAAACCCATGAAATTCCGGTCCCTGGATGAGAAAAATACAACTCAGGAAAAAATAGTATCAAATTCTGGAGCAACCAGCACTCCTTCCGAATAAGAGTTCTCAATCTTCTGGATCCTGATTGGCTGACCTACACAGCATCCTCCAGGCCTACGTTGCAGCCTCTGGCACTTCTATACAGGTTGCACACTCTCTGATATCTAGCTTTCCGTCTTCTCACCTTTAGGACCACTGCCCCCTTCCCTCCTGTGTCCTTTCCAGCTTCTATAGTAATGGGCTTATGAGGGGCCAGGGGATCGGACCACAAAGCTTAGGAGTGGGAAAGCCCGCTGGGACCTGAAGATGGAAAAGGAAGTGGGAGGTGAGCTGAAATCATGGTGCAGGGGAAGGGAAAACATGCACATGCCTGATCTCGTCTGATCTCAGAAGCTAAGCAGGGTCAGGCCTGGTTAGTACTTGGATAGGAGACTGCCTGGGAATACCGGGTGCTGTAGGCTTATACCATAGTCTTTCCACGCCTGATCTCGGAAGCTAAGCAGGGTCAGGCCTGGTTAGTACTTGGATGGGAGACCGCCTGGGAATACCGGGTGCTGTAGGCTTATACCATGATCTCGGAAGCTAAGCAGAGTCAGGCCTGGTTAGTACTTGGATGGGAGACCGCCTGGGAATACCGGGTGCTGCAGGCTTATACCATAGTCTTTCGAGACTGAAGGTTGCCAACCAAGAGGAAGGGAAAACATGAAAGAGAGTCAAGGGCTGCTTTTCCCCAGCATGGGGAGCTGCCTGTAATCGCCTACCTTTACACCAGGGGTGCCCAAACCCCGGCCCTGGGGCCACTTGCGGCCCTTGAGGACTCTCAGTGCGGCCCTCAGGGACCCCCAGTCTCCAATGAGCCTCTGGCCCTCCGGAGATTTGTTGGAGCCCCCACTGGCCCGACGCAGCTGCTGTTAGCGTGAGGGTAACTCTTTGACCTCTTGCGTGAGCTGTGGGATGAGGGCTCCCGCCACCGCTTGCTGTTTCACGTCTGTGATGCAGCAGAGGCAGCAAAGGAAAGGCCAGCCTTGCCTTGTGCAAGGGCTTTTATAGGCCTTGAGCTATTGCAAGACCTTCATTCATTCATATAAGTTCACCTTTGATATATTCATTTATGTAAATTTATTCAAATTTTAAATGTAAATTAATTCTTTTTTTCCCCGGCCCCCCAACACAGTGTCAGAGAGATGATGTGGCCCTCCTGCCAAAAACTTTGGACACCCCTGCTTTACACCAACCCCTCCATCTTTCCATACTGTTCAAATGCTGGTTGAGTGCCTTCTATTGTTGGATCCTCACAACTTCCAAAGTAGTTCCGAGTTAAATTACCACTGAAAAATCCAGCAGTAGTTTCTTGGTATTTCCTACGCTCGAAAGGGGCAGTGGAAATGGTTCCAGCATAACTGAAATCCCTTTTTCTCTTATTTTGTCAAAACCATTGGGCAATTCTCCCTCCTCCCTTACTAACTATGGTACAAAGGAATATCAGATGGCCACTATTTGCTTTCACAGCCTGGGAAAAGCAGAGAAAAACAGTAACAGCATTTCCCTCACTGAAGCAGCAGAGCAAACAGTACAGACATTAAGCACCTGTGAGAGGTGATTAATCCTGTTGGGAAAGCTCATGGTGGACACCCCCTTGTATCCCCTAGCAGGTCCTGCGTCTTGAACTCCTTGAAGTGGAGTTCTACTGTGCCTCTTCCATGCTTCTCCACCTGCCTCACCCACAAAATGTCTGAATTTCCCCCAAACTGAGGACTCCATCCCAGTGGCGTAGCTAGAAGAGGTGCAAAGCACTAAGTTTTGCAGGAAGCCTCACTGCAGCGTGTAAGGGACCACCTCCCTGGAGCCATTCCAGGCAGTGGGAGCAAAACAGAGGTGTACACCTGGCTCCGAAGGGGAGGGGCTGCTTGTATACCACGGTAAGGCTCCTGGCAAAACTTAGTGCTTTGCACTTTTTCTAGCTACACCACTGCTCCATCCCAGCCCCTTGGCAACAGATTTCCAAATCTCCCAACCTGCCTCTTTAGCAAATGCTCCAAATTCCCTATTTGCCAGCAAGGATCTCTGCCTTCTGCTTTTGGTCCCTTGTTGATTTGAAACTTCACTGATTGCTACAGCATATATCTGCTAACACAGCTGTGAGCCCAATCCCATGCCTGTCTACTCAGAGGTAAGTCCCATTATAGTCATTGGAGCTTACTCCCAGGAAAGTGTGTATAGGGTTGCAGCCTGAGGCAGTTTACAATCCAAAATAATGACTTTCAAGTCAATAGTCACTTTAAAAGAGGGAAAATGCACAGGACATTACCCTGCACATGCCCGATCTTGTCTGATCTCAAAAGCTAAGCAGGGTCAGGCCTGGTTAGTACTTGGATGGGAGACCGCCTGGGAATAACAAGTGCTGTAGGCTTATACCATAATCTTTCGAGACTAAAGGTTGCCAACCATTGTGAGAAGCCAAGACAGTGCTGCTGTTCTTCCAAGTTCAACTCCCTCTCCAGGATCTCCAGAAATTAAACTTCTTATGGGGGTGGAGGGCAGACAGTGTCGCCTTTGTAGTGCCCAAATGTGTAAATGCACTTATGTGAACATTAAGGGGTCATGTACTCAGACTCCCATTTCATGTGGGGGCAAGGCATACCTGGAACTGTTGATCAGAGAATGTACATTTCCTGGGTTCTTTCTAGTGGTTCTCACAGTACCAGTTCGGAAGACGTGCCACCAGAGTTTTAAATGAAGCCTCCCCTTTGGTTTTCCTGCCCTGTGGAGTATGAAAGAATCAAATCAATGACTGAGGCAGCAATATGGACTGCAAACCTGCTCCTGGAGACTGATTGTACAATAGATCAAGCTTCTTTCAAAAGGCAAACGCAGGTCAACATTTGCCCACAATCAGCTGAATGCAAATGAACAGCTCCAAGCATTTCCAACCTCTTGGAGGCACCGAAGAAGGCGTGAAGCAAATGCTCAGGACACAGTTGATTTTTGAGCACCAAAATGTTCATATTCTGTTATTGCAGTGGCATAGCTAGAGGGGGTGCAAAGCACTAAGTTTTGCTGGGAGCCTCACCACAGTGTGCAAGAACACCCCCCCCCCTTTGGAGCCATTCCAGGCATAGGAGCAAAATGGAGGCCTTCGCCTGGCTCCAAAGGGGAGGGGTCACTTGCATACTACAGTGAGGCTCCCTGCAAAACCTAGTGCTTTGCACCCCCTCTAGCTACACCACTGCTTTTACCGTATTACAACATTGTGTTATCTATTAGAATATTGTTTCACAAAACTTTGTAAGCTGCTTTCCATGGGACTGAAAGACGGCCTAGAATACTTGCATTTGAAATAAATACAAATGTAAACTTAGGGGCAAAGAGCTGTGATTTCACTAACATGTAACTTGAGCTTGCATGCAGTTTCCCCTTAATTAAAATTAGTTGTGGGTGTGTGCATGTATGTGATAACTGCTGAGACCACAGCATGCAAGAAGGTGGCATTCAATCCCCTCTCTCTTCCCTCACTTTGTGGTCTTGATGAAAACAGGCCCCCTGTGAAGTTATCAGTTTTGAGATAGAGAGATACAAAGAATCAAGACAATATGGGAAGGATTTGGGTTGGATATATGATTCCTGGTGTCCCCCCCCTTCTTTTCTGTTTTGCTTTTAAGGTCTCTTGTGGGCTTGCCAGAAGCATCTGATGGTATCTCTGGAAAGCAGGACAATCATAGACCTGGAGAAGTCTGATCCAAAGGGCTTTTACATGTCCATAGAGTCAACAATAGTGGGCTAAAGGAGATAAACCAATGATCCTGACTCAATATAAGGCAGCAAGGGATAGACTGCAGATCATCATGCCCTGCTTGTGGACTTCCAAGGCACCTAGTTCACCACTGTGCAAAACAGGACACTCACCTAGACTGGTCTCATCCAGAAGGGATACTTCCCCATCCTTTACTAACCCATGGCCTTCCTGTATATATGTTTGATTGTGAGCTGTCAAGATAAACACAGACTGTATATTTTCCAACACAAGTCTGTCCTGTTCCTGGGAAAGAGTGAGGCTGCAATCCTATCCACACTTACCAGGGAGTAAGCCCCACTGACTCCAATGGGGCTTGCTTCTGAGTAGACATGCATAGGATTGGGCTCTGAGCTATCCAATAAATCTTAAGAAACATATAAACATAGTTCCTATTTCAAGTCCTCCAAGTAGGCACAGAGATGTAGCTGGAGATGTCACCAGGTGTGGCACATAAGTCTCCTCAGTAATGCTCCTGGGTGTGCAAGTCCCCTCTGTCGCAGAAACATATTGGCAGCCAATCAGTTTGCTATAGGCAACAGAATATACTGAATAAATGAGAGGACGGGTGGATGACAGCTAAACATCCACCTGGGAGCTTTTCATACAGAGTTTTCACAGCATAACCTCAGCATCACTCTGAAGGCAGCATTTTTTTTTTTTTTGTTATGGTTGCATTTTAAAGTCAAATCAGCAAGTCACTCTCATGAAATCTGGTGGGATGCAAAGTTACTTTCAAAACATGTGATTTCCTTACAGTCAAGAAAGAAAATTTTCATACTGAATGTCATACATTTGCACATTTTTGTTCTCCTGCACCTGCAGGAAGCAAGGCACCAGGGCAGTGGCATAGCTAGAGGGGTGCAAAGCGCTAAGTTCTGCAGGGGGCCTCACCGTAGCGTGCAATCAGCCCCTCCCCTTCGGAGCCATTGCAAGAGGTGGGAGCAAAATGGAAGCATACGCCTGGCTCTGAAGGGGGGGGGCTGCTTGCATGCTGCGGTGAGGCCCCCTGCAGAACTTAGTGCTTTGCACCCCCTCTAGCTACACCACTGCACCAGGGTAAACCTTGTCAGTCTTTCCCACTCCAATGTGGTTTGCACTGATCTTTTATTAGTTTCCCAACAGTTCCTTTCACTAATTGTTATACTCACTTTTTATGCTTACATTTTTACGGGAAGGGCAGAGGGCATAGGAGAAGCTGGTGTCCTGTCACTGGTACTCAGCCCCCCTGCTCTCACACAAGTGGCTTGACTTGAAAAGCAAATACACGTGGGTGGTTTGTTTAGCTCTTGGTCATCACACCCCGTACAAATAGCCAGCCGGGAAAACACTCTGCAAACGGAATTGTTGGGCCTCACGGTGTTCTTATCGGTAGATATCATTCCCGGCCCTGCTTGCCATACAGGCACCACGTACTGAACTCCATGTTCCCTTATCAATCATCCTATTGCAATATCATCAGTCTTCCTGCACAAAAATAACTGTCACAAGAAGGATGAGGAAAGGATGTGCAAACAAGATTAATTTTTCCATTTCAAGGTAGAAGCTTCTCTATCTGTTGCAAGCTCTCCTCACTTCCCTATGGGGAAAAAAATTCCAGGGGCAGCGCTATCAAGTTCAGCTTATTTGAGGGAGCCCTCCAATGGGGGTGCCATCGTGGACCTTGGCCCCACGTGCGGGGCCGGGTAAGTCCGCCACTGCTTGGCACTGCTCCACCAAGCAGTGCTGGAAAATTGGATAGGATTGGGCCCTTACACTCTCAGAAGATGATGACCCATCTATGGTAACAGTTTCTGGATCTGATGGCCATTTGGAAACTCCTTTGGGTACCGAAAGGATCTGCAAGAGGTTTGGAAGGCAGAGGGTGGAGAGTTTATTCTGGTTACTCTGAGGAATTCATCTTCCCAGACCTTGGAACAACCTCTCCCAAAGCCTTCTGGGCGCCAGAGGGGCGCAGGGAAGACTGGCATTCAGAAGGTCTCCATTGGGGGTCTCAGCCCCTCTCTCCTTTCATGTTTGGGACTGTAGTGACATCTGGTGGTAGGTCAAACAGCGCAGGCAGCTGTGCTGGTCCATTAACAGACATCCTAAGTAAGGGCAGGGTCATCTTCCTCAGGCCTGGACCATTTTTTAAAGCATCTTCTTAGTGAGTCCCAGGATGGAGAACAAGGTTGAAAATCTCTGCTTGAGCAGATCCATGTCTTGGCTCTGGCACACAAGAATGCGGTGTTTGAAAGCTGCCTCAGGGGTTTGCTTTGGCATAGGAAAGTTGGAATAATTAATTAATTGGAATATTTGGAATTAATTAGTTAGAATAATATAATTAATTAAATTTAGATTTATTTAAATAATTAATAGAGCCAGAGCCCACCTTTCCTATGCCAAAGCAAACGCCCAAGGCGGCTTACAAATGCCACATTCAAATGTGCCAGAGCCAAGAGATTAATTAATCATTATTAATCATTAATTGGGAAACCCTGGCCTCTGAGCGGCCCGCTTGGAGGCAGGCTGTGCAGCATGGCCTTTCCCAGTTTGAAGAGACACTTGGCCAACAGTCTGAGGCTAAGAGGCAAAGAAGGAAGGCCCATAGCCAGGGAGACAGACCAGGGACAGACTGCACTTGCTCCCGGTGTGGAAGGGATTGTCACTCCCGGATTGGCCTTTTCAGCCACACTAGACGCTGTGCCAGAACCACCTTTCAGAGCGCGATACCATAGTCTTTCGAGACTGAAGGTTGCCAATACAATACAATCATTAATTAGTTTTTAATGATTATTTGTTAATTAATCGTTCATTAAATTAATTGTTGTTAGTTTTGATTGATTGATCACTAATTAATGATTAATTAATGATCAATTAATCATCAATCATTAATTAAACTGTGAGAACATAAGAACTCTTATGTTCTTATGATTAATTTATTGTATTATTGTTAATTAGTTAATTAATTATTGATTATTAATAATAAATAATATTAGTTATAATGAATTATAATGTATAAATAAATAATAATTACTCCATTGCAGATTCTTAATTAATTTGGCCCCAGGAACAAAAGAATTAATTAATTAATTAACAAATTAATTAATTAGTAATGGGGCAGAGTGAGGGGGCTCCTGGCTCCCCCCTCCAGCCCCACTGAGCTGCACAGGTTCCCTCCTGCCAGCCACGCCCAGCACTGGCAGCCTGTAGGACTGCATTTGTCCCCCCAAAGAAGCCCCGCCCCAGGCCACGCCCTCGGCCACGCCTCCTGACGCCTCTCCTGCAGGCAGCGACTTAGCCAGCTCTGTCAGGGGCTTCCTCCTGGGCGGGAGGGAGAGGCGTACCGTCCAATCAGGTACTGCCGTGGCCAGCCTTCAAGCGGGGCGTGGGGCCTTGGCGGTTGCTAGGCTACGCGAGCGGTGAACGAGGAAGCATTCAGTTCTCACCCTCCTGCGCCTTGCCTCCCCCTCTTTCAAGGGGGCGTGGCTTGTTTGGGCTTTTTCTTTCAGGACAACTTCGGATTGGCTGGGAGGATCGAGGCTGCCGCCGAAGGGGCGTGGCCACAGGAGGAGCCGCTTTGGATTGGCTGGGCCTTTCGGGGCGGGCGCGGGGGGCGTGGCCAGAGGGAGGGTCACGTGGCCCAAGATGGACCCTGTTCTCTACGTCGTGGCGGCGGTGCTGCTGCTGGTGGTCCTGCTGTTCGCCACCCGCCTAGGGCGGCAGGCGCGCGCCGGTAGGGGGCGAGAGGGGCCTGTTGGGAGAAGCGCTGGGGGTGGGGCTGCTCCAGGTGCTCTCTGGGGGGCCTTTCAGAAGAAGAGAGTGCCTCTGAGCAAGTGCAGAGTGTTTTTGCTTGGCTGCTCCCCAGAGGTGGCTACAGCCAGAGCTGCACATGTCCAGGGGAGGGGGCCAGTGCGCTTCTCCTCCAGGTGGCTCTCTGGGGAGGGGGCGTTCAGAAGAGAGTGCCTCTGAACATGCGCAGAGCGTTTTTGCTTGGCTGCTCCCCAGAGGTGGCTGTATCCAGTGCTGCACATGTCCAGGGGAGGGGACCAGTGCGCTTTTGCTTTGCATTGCTCTCTGGAGGGGCTTTCAGGCCTCTGAACATGTGCAGAGTGTTTTTTGCTTTGCTGCTTCTCAGAGTTGGCTGTAGCCAGTGCTGCGCATGTGCAGGGAAGAGGGCCAATGCGCTTCTGCTCCAGGTGGCTCTCTAGGAGGATGTGGAAGAAGGGAGTGCCGCTGAGCATTTACACCCTGAATGGACAGTGTGAGATCCCCACGCACAGTCTCTCTGTCTTTGTATTTGCGCACTGAAAGGGAACATGTTTCTCTTAAAACGAGGTTACACAGGAAACATCTGACTTATCTGTGGCACGTCCAGCCTCCCCCCCCATTCTCTGTGCAGCATTCATTTCTGCTACTAAGCTAGTTCCTTGTTTTCCCAGCTGTCTTGTCATACGTCACTCTGAACTTGCATTTGGTCTCACCGGCTGGAGCCACTGCAGGCACCTCCAGCACCTGGCATAGCAGTTCCCATGTTCTTAGTCACAGGGGTGTGTCGTTTCAAAACTTGTGAGATCTTCTGCATGTAGCCTTGCCGCTAGCTGAAAAGCTTCCCTGGGTGAGCACCTGCCTCTTAAGTTGTTCCCAGAGAAGAAAGAGCTTTGCGTGAAAGGTCACATGAGGCTGTCTCCCCACTTGTCCTGCATTTGGCATCAAGCTGGAGAGCAGTTCTGTGAAACCTGGAGGCTGGCTTGGTGCTCTGTGTTTTTATTAGTTGGTGCTAATAAAGGCGTTGTGTTTATTTTCTAAGGGACCCACAACTGCTTGCATTTTTGTCTCCTTTGGAGAGTGCCCTGTTTAGCTGGCCAGGATGGCTATTCTAGAACTGTAGGGAGCTGGCTTGTTATCACCTAACGATAGGTGATTGTCATGGAGTGAAAGTAGGTGATACTAACCATTTTTGGCTTCTGTTGATTCATATGCCATACCTCGTCTAAGATGAATTTCTAGCTGTTGCTACCAGTTGTTTTTTCTTCAGAGTTACTGGCTGCCTTACAGCCCAATCCTATCCAGTTTTCTAGCACTGATGCAGTTGCAATGCAGTCACAGGATAAGGAAACAAATGTTCCTTTACCTCGAGGAGGCCTCCATGCAGGGTACAGCACATGCACCATTGGCGTGGCTGCATCAGCATTAGAAAACTGAATAGGTTTGGGACCTTAGAAGGCAGTTAGTGCTTCTTAGTTAGCTCCAGTTAGTGCCTGAGACCTTTAAATATTTAATGACATGACAGATCAATAGCATACAATATCTTATTTTGCTTACATTCTAGGATTTTAGAGAGGTTCTGCCTGTCCTTGCAAGTTTGGCCCGCATCGGCTCATGGGAGGACATGCTTGGGGGTGACCCCACACTATAGAGCACCCCCTCAACTTCAAGTGCAGTTGAAGCTCTGATATTTTTTTGTCGTCAGTTGAAGGCCTGACTCCATCACGCCTTTTCATTTACAGATTTGTCTATAATCTGATAGCTCTCTGTTTTCTTTTCTATTGTATTAGTTCTTTTTTAGTTTTGGTTTAAGTGTGCTCTTTTTTGTAACTCTTATTGTGTTCCTGTTGAGGAGGATATAAAATTCATTTCAAAAATTAATAAATGCATTCTAAGGGGAAACCATGAACTCTCACCTGCCCTCTGAAATTATGCAGTCCAGACCCAGATTTCTCACCGGGCTGCTCCAGTGCTATGAGAAACGACTGCACCAAAATGGCCACTGCTGTATCCTGTGGTCATTGGAGTCTCCTCAGGGTAAGGGTTCTCTTACCCCGGGTAGAACCCAGTGGGACTCCTTGGAGCTGTGCCCACTAACCAAGGAGGCCTGTGTCTAGCAGCATTGGATTTGGCAGCAGCCTCTGCCACCATCCCTGCCCTCCTCCTGGGTCTAATCCACTCACTGGCCCTCTGCAAATTCTGCCTCCTCCTCACCTTCCCCCATGCTCCCACTGCCCCAGTACGCCTCCCTGCTGTCTGTCGTCCCGGCTCACATCCTTCTGGTACTGAGGCCCAGCACCAACTGCAGTGTGTCAGCCTCTCTGCCAGTGCAAGGGGCTCACCACCTGCATCGGAGTACCTATGGCACTTTTGTGATTCACTTTGGATTGGCAGCGCTGGTGGTGGGGCTGGAGCACTGGCAAAGTGTCCAGTAGGATTGGGCTCTTAGTGAGAATTAGATCTTCAGGTGCAGTTGCTTCCAGGGCAAACACCTGCGACTGAAATTCACTGACGATGTCAGCAAAGAACGTATCATTTGTCTAGACAGCAAGCATCAGCCTTTTTGGAAGCCACAAATGGTTAAATTCATTTTCTGTTTACTTTGGCTTCTGGTGACACAGAAACATGGGCCCTGCCATCAGAGCTGAACACATGCAAGATGAAGCCATGAGCCATGTGTCCTCAAGCCATGTGTCCTTGATGCCATGTCAGTGAAAACTGAATGCTCCGAGTGTTTAGCTCCATTCTTAGTATTTGCTACTACATTAATATCAGTAGACCACATAAAATAATATTGTTGTGATACTTAGGCTAAAAAGTGACCTCACTAAAAAGTGAGGTCCTGCCTACAGGTTTTCAGTGTAATACAATATGAATAGAAAAGGGTATGGGATGAGGAAATCCAAATCGCTTTAGGGGCCAAGGTTTTTGAGTTGCGTAATGACCAGGTTAATGTTAAATGGGATGTGTTTTGTTTCTGAATTGTTTTGGAAAAGCTCAGCGTTGTTAATCTTTCGTTTTTGAGCAAATAAGTGGAATCAGCCTCCTGCTGAAAGAATTGGACACGATTGAAACACACTAAAATGCGTTCCCTTTCTCCAGCCGATGAGGAGCACCAGCAGAATGTGGCAGCAGCTGTGGCAGCCAGACCGCAGCCGCAACCCTGTGAGCGGGGAGACGGGATGCCCAGGCGCCGACGGAACATGGGAGCCCGGATACTGGCTCAGAGGCGCTCGCAGCAGGCAGAGGAAGCGGTGGAAGGTAACTGGTTATTTCTTGGTCAAATGCGCACCCTGCCTTTTGCCGCCAGCTGCTTTCAGAAGGCACGCAACCATAGGAAAGGGTCATATGAAATTTAGCATGAGCTGGCACTCAGATCGCAGAATAAAAGCAGAAGAATTGGCTGATAACAGTGGCTGAAGCTCAGCACCAGATTCATGAAGGCAGAGGTGGGCTGTCTGCAAGCTTGTAAGATCTACTTTGACGTTTCAATTAGCATCTCTGGGTCTATCACTAGATGTCGTCTTGTTTTTAAACAGTGGCTTGAGGAGGTGCACTTTGTAGAATTAAGGAACAAGGTGCCTCTGAGCATGTGCAGGCCAGGAATGTTTGTTTTACTTCAGCTCGCACTCCTTTCAACACAAAGATCCACCTGTGGTTTTTCCTCAAGCCTTCTTGGTTTCACAGCCTAATTTTAGTGGGCATTGGAGGGACAGGACATCTTTTGCTATTGCTGCTGTAAAACAATTGAGTGTCTGAAATTCTTGTGGCCCTCCTGCAAGTCACCCAGAGATCTGCTCGAATATCTCAGCCTGCCTGCTGTCTGTCCCTGCATCCCATCCTGGGTTCTTTGCACATAGATCTGATAGCATTTTGTGGTTTGGTTAGTGCTGTGCAGCAGGCTGTACATAAGCCACATTTTGCATGTGGGAGAGGGGACAGTGACTCATATTGAGAGGGGTGTGTAGGGGGTCAAGGGGTGAGGTGGGGGAGCCACATAAACCAGGAACACTGGATTGTGTTGATGCAGCTGTGTCCATGGCAGCCAGGCAGCACAGAGGATATGATGATGATGAATATATCACTTTTCAACAAAAATGGGCTCACCAGTTTGCCTAGCTAAACAAAATAGTTTCCTGTTGCCAAAGGGTTCTCACTAAAAAAAAAAAAAAAAAAAACAACACGTGTGTCTATCATTGCCATTTGGGCCACACTGTCACTTCTCCTATTCTGGCCCCAAAGGGGCTGGCACACCACCATATTGCCACACCTGGCTGGTGGTTGTGTAGTCATCTTGGTCCACAATCCTATACTGGCACAGTGTCATGGAGAGATAAGTTCTTTGCTCTCAGTCCTATCCAGTTTTTGTTGATACAACCAAAAGGCTTCATGGATGCAGCTGATTGGAGCAGTCCTCTGAAGGTGATGTTCTCCAATCCACAGGACAATCAACCCCATGTAGCTTTTGAAGATGATCAGTGGCCTGCTCTCTTGCAGTAGGATGGGATGGATTTATTGCTTGGCAAGAGGTTGTAGCTCCCCCAGCCAAGATATCTCACTCTTTGCCCAGTGGCATGGTCCAGGGAGAATCATTGGCCTAATTTGGGCTGTGCTATAGTGCCACCCACACAGTCATCAGCCTAGCCAAACACGTGCTCCATAGCAGCGTGTGTGGTCCTATGGAACTGATGCTTCAGCCTTGCTTCTTCAGTCTGAGTAACGTCTCTGGGTAGCTGCACAGACTCCCTCCCCCTGCCCCAACTGCTTCCTCTGGGACCTCAACATCTGCCTGACAAGACTCGGTTAACTGCCTCTGGCCTTCAGCTGCCTACTCTGGCACCTGAGTTGTACCTTGAAATTTATCTTGAAACTTTGGAAGGTTACTCCGAAGCCTCTGCTGTAGTTCATCTAGAATGGATATGGGATAAATCTGACCTATAGAAATTCTCTGCATCCCACAATTGTGGGCTGACTTTTCTTGCAAAGCCATTACTGTGGTCCTCTCCATAAAAGACTCCGCCATTGCCCTCTCCTGTCCTGAGGCAAGAGAGGAAAGCTTGGGACTTAGTTGCACTTGACAAAGGCATCCTTCTGAATACAGTCAAAGCTCGCTTAACCATCCTTGCCAGTGGACAGCAGCCCGCACTTGGTGACCAGGGTGACAACTGAAATTGTAGATGTCTGAATATCCTCGCTGTGCATTTTCTGGTTTCTGTAAGAAGAGCTTAGATGGTAAATTTTGCGTTCTTACTCATTCTGAAGCTCTCTTACCCTGAATCAGGCTATTGTCCTTTGCTGCCTACTTCTGTTGAAACCAGCTGAGGTCTCGAAAGGAGACATTTTTTCAGCCCTTCTACCTGAGATCCTTTAATTGAGCAGGGCCTGACCCTGGGATCTTGGCATGGCAAGCAGTGATGCCTCAGTGTGTTTGGCTCCTGCAGCTCTCATTGCATTTGAGACCTTCCTGAGCTCTGGTCTCTTACTATGCACCATTTCTCCATCTGTGCGACTTTTGCAACCACTTCAATGCAACCCTAGGGTGCCTTCCTTTATCTTGGGCGTGTGCTTTTTTCCCCCCCACTCTGAAACTTCCTTCTGATTTTCTTGTCAGCCTTTGCCTTTGTTCTGTCTCAACTGTGCGCTGGCTGAATTCATGATTGCGTTTAACGGTGTGCAGATGGGAAACTGACAGCTCTGAACTTTTCAACTTTGGGTGTATCTCTTTGAAGTGTGAAGAAGGCATTTCAAAAAGAATGAAATCTGAAAAATGCTTTTGATGTTTCCAGGCTGAGCTGCTCATAATTTCTGTCAAATTACCAAGCCCCTTGAAGTAATCTCAGAGGCCTGGTGCTGTTTGCATTGAGTCTTCTAGTTCGGGGAGAAATATGCTTTGGGTGAAAGAGATAAGGCTACATTAGGCCTGGGAGAATGGTCAGTAGCATGCCAGCGTTGACTTCCTGTTGTTTGATTGGAATCAAATGTTGACTGTTATCCCATGAAGGCAGGAACTCTTTATATAAGTGGCAGCCAAGTTTTTCAGTTAGGGTCACTTGATGATACTAATGGAGGGAAAGTCTGTCGCACTCAGACCCCCTGGGAGTCGGGGGTCACGCATAAATTAGTGTGACCTTCTAATTCACGTAAATTAGGGCCCTTCTAGTTGGGAGGGCAGGTATTCCTACTGCCACCAACACCCAGCAATGCTCTTCATAGGACTTATACCCTCTTCTCAGGTAAGCCACATGTGGGCCTGGGGTCCCCTTTGACCATGTGCTGTGTAGCTGCAGATATCTCTGAACTGGAATAAGAACGCCCAGTAATGTTCAGGAGGAGGCATGACGCAAACCTACCAACAGTCATCAACAGTGGCCCAGATTACAGATACCAAAAGAGTGAATTTCAGAGACTGGGACAGAAAAAAATTCTCCCTACAGATACCTTATTGTCTGTGTGCTCCCCGAGGCAACCGCTGGGTCACTGTGAGATACAGAAAGCTGGACTAAATGGGCCTTTGACCTGATCCAGCAGGGCTGTTCTTAGGTCCTGCCAGATCAGGAAACTCCATGATGAGCTGGGCCCATCCCAGGCTTGGCTTGTTACAGGGCTCATCTCCACCTGTCAGCCTTCCCTGGCAGCTCCCTCCTTCCCAACCCAGGTCTCCCACGCAAAGAGATAGAGGGAATCAGCAGCAAACAGAACTTGTTGTAGAGGAGTTCTGAGAGAACTCATAAAGCCTCTGCTCTGGGTACTGCTGGGTGCTCAGAAGCAAAATTTAAAAGCTTCGTTTTCTGACAAGGTGGGTGTCGGTGTGAACACAACTTGCTCATCTTCTGGCCTGTAATGCATCCGAACCCGGGTATTTTATGTTTTATTTATTTTGCAAGCTTGATCACCCATTAATTATTGTAAAGGGCTCTCACAACCTCTTGCAATAGAAACACAAAATTCAGCGCACAATGAATAATTCTCCTACAAAATGAAAGTAAACCCAGTCAGGAGAGCTCACGTTAGCAGCCCAGGTTGAGCTTCAGCAGCCCAAAACCCTTTTGAATGGAAAAAGGCGCAACAGGTTTTCTGAAAGCCAGAAGAGAGTTGGCCAATTAAGTACAGAGCATGCTGCTGCCCATCTAGCCCACTGTTACCTATGCTGACCACTACCAGTAGCAGCTCTGTGGAGCTTTTGGCAGCTGTATTATCCAGGCATGCCTGGAGATGCTGCCAGGAATGGAGCCTGAGACCTTTGGCATGCAAACCACGGAACTGCAGCGCTTTCACAGTGCAGTACTCTCTTTGATCCTGGTCCTCTTGTTTGCTTTTTTTTGCCAATCTTTTAATGGCAATACAGAGGAGAATGATGAAGTTGCAGCTGCTGAGGTCCAGTTTTCGGGGAAGGTTGGAGCAAAGAAGCAGAGGAAGCTAGAGGAGAAGCAAGCCAGGAAAGCTCAGCGAGAGGTAAGTCTTTCCTGCAGCTTAGAAAGAATAAAGGGAAGATGCAAGAGTCAATAAAGAGAGAGCAAGTTCCAGCGAGCTCCGTGTTTCTTAAAACTTCTGAAAGCTGAAGCACATAAAACTGGAGGTATGGTGGGAAAGGTTGACTAGGGAGTGTGTTGGGCAACAGTGGCCCACCCTCCAAACATCCTGCCCCTGTGTTTTGTGCTAATCACTGAGCTTGCAGCGCAGCAGTAGGCAGGCAGGTAGCGATAGGTGGGCAGTTGTATTGTGTCTCTGTGTCAGGAGCAATGGAATAAGCGAGTCATAACTTCATATGGTCTTCTGCGTTGCCTGTGGCTCTCCCAGAAGCAGAGAACACAATTACAAATGCATCTTGCATAGGCTGGTTAGAAGGAGACAGTCCTAGAGCAGTGACAGAAGCAGCAGGCAGACTCCTCTGTGGGTGGGCACTTTGGATCTCAGGGAGCCTTTGATTATTTAATGCATGATTCTCACAGCACTTTGCAGTTCTCTTGCAGCTCAGGGTTCAGAGATTGCTGAGCTCTGCAGTCTCTACATGTGGGCTTGGTGGTGTAGATTTTGCTGGTTTAAAAAAAAAAATCTGATTTTCTGACCAAAAAAACCCCTCAAATTTGGGGATTCATTACAGCTGCCATTTTCAGACTTTTCATCTTTGGGAGAATCAGCCTTGATTCCAAGCTGCAACATGGGAGGTGCTCTTGGTTGTTGGTTGTTTTAACACAGATGGCCATTTTCTTGTCCGCCTTTTTTTCTTTCTCTCTTAAAACCATTAAACAGCAAAATGACAGTGAAGTCATATCTTGCTAGTTGAAGAGGAATGAATTAAATGATGCGCATTCATAGGGCTGAGTGCCAAAATAATCCTCTGAACAAGTGTCCTTGCACAGCAGAATTCCAAGGGACATTTGGGGGGGGGGGAAGAAACAGATCTTCATTCATCAGCTGTGGGAGAACACACATACTCACCCCAAATGCATGTTGAAATGTTGCTATGTGCTCATGTAATTTTGCTTTGAGGAACATTAAGGGGGAAGGTGGCCTAACTGTCAGTAAATTTGCCCCCATCCTTCCAAATCACCTGTCTGAGAAAAGTCCCCTCCCTCCATCCATATTTATGTATGTAAATTGCTCTGTTGGGACTGCCAAATGAGGCTAATTCATGAGCTAAACCCAGGAAATGAACTGGATCTAGACACAGGCTTATCCAGAATTGCATGTTCTTGACTGGCAGGGTTTTCTGAGGCTCACTGGAGATTCCTGGGTCCTTCTCAGGAAATATGCACATCAGCATGAATCTTTGATCCTCTCTTGAACAATCTGCCTAGGGTGGATTAATATTACTTCCCAGGCTTCTTGGAATATTGCGTGATAAAGTTGTATTCTTCCAAGCATCCTTTTTATTTTGAGCTCTAGAATGGAAACTTCGAATTGCTGCTTATATAAATAGATTATCTGGATGTGTTTTTGCAGGCCGCTCTGCGCAGAATTGACTTTTCTTTGACGCATAACAGTTGATCTTTTGTATAAGTTGAAGGTTTAATATGGAAACTACAGAAGAATGACACGTGGTCCTCTTTCTTCCTCTCCCCTATTTTGAAAGGCTGACGAAGCAGAGCGTGAAGAACGAAAGAAGCTGGAGCAGAAGCGGGAAGAGGAGAGGCGCAAGGAAGATGAGCGCCAACGCCTGGAGGAGGAGCGGCAGGTGGGTGTTGATTGGGGGTTTGAAGATTGGCATTTGAGGTGGTGTAGGAAGGGGGGGCACCAGTGCAGAGAGAGGGAACCTCAGGGCTCCGCTGGAACATTTTGTCTAAAAAATGACAGGAGGCTGCTTTGCTAGTGCCATTGAGAGAGAGCATTGGCTGCAAATGTGTTGGGCCTAATCAACAACATTTCAGCACACCTTTGCTCTTCTGTTCTTCTGTAATTTTAAAATATCACATGGAGGGTGGGGTGGGAAGCAGGCCCTAGTCTGAGGCCCCTGACATAGCCACCATGCTAACCAAGTTTGGGCTTGAACAGGAGAGCACTTGGAAAACCCAGACATGCCGCTAGGAACTTGCCAGAGAAAAGGCAAACTATAAATTATAACATAATTTTGTTTTTGTTGCTTTGAAGAAATGTTATGTTTGCAACAGGACAGACAATCCATCAAATGGAACAATTTCCTAAGGAAGCTATGTAATAATTGTCATAATACTTGGTCTGTACGAACCGGCAATTAGGATTGTCATGTTGCAGATGTGGGAGCTTAGAGAGAATGGCTTGCCCAAGACCCACCTAGCAAGCTTTAAGTCTCGTCCTTCCTGCCCACAACTTGGTCTTCTGTGCTGTGCTGCTTACAAAGCAAAAGATTTCAAGTTTCATCGTGGACAACTTTCCTTATAGCATTACCTAGAATAGAAATATGTGGTTAGTTGAGCCTTGCGCTGCATCGAGGGAAGTGCATGCTGCATTGTTCATCACATTGGTGTTGCAAAGCAGCTAAAAATGTGACCCTGTGGTTTAGAGGGGGAACTCCTCAGCTTCATCTCGGCCATCAGCTCACTAAAGGTGACCTTAAGCAAGCTGTTCTCTCTCGGCCTCCAGCCCTTTCTGCAATGGGAGGATATCGGTACCAGCCTTCTTTTCAAAGCTGAAAGTGCTTTGAACAACGGGAAAATTGGAAATATGGGGAAATGTCAAGGAGGAAGAGAACTCTGAGGAACTATTTTATTTTTTAGAATGCTTCCTAGTATTAGACAACAACCATTTTTGTATAGTGTGGGCATGTTCAAGTCTCAGAACGTCTCCCTGCTTAAGGTTCATTAATGTTCTGCAGCATGTGAGAGAAATGGGCCCATGTTTTGAAATATGCACACCAAACAGAGATAAAAGTGAACATGTGAAATAGTAGATAAGCTTCTTTCAATCCATGCAAACTTTCAGTTCTCTGGAGTCCAGGAAGATCAAAATGAATCGGAAACCTCTGATCTGTCATGAACTGATTAACTGAAGAAGCTTGAGCTGATAGTATTTTTTTTCCCTAAGGCTTTATTATTGTTTAAATGATATAGGTTTCATGTGGCTGAGTTTACTCAATATCAAGATTTATTGCTAGTCGTCAACACAGGGCTCTGTGTTCGGCAGGAGGCAGACCGTGAGAGATGTGAAAGCACTTTCAAAGAGGGACTGTTGCTTGTGAGTTGCACACTCATCCCACCATTGCCTGTTTCTGTATTGTTTCTTTTCTTTCTGGATTATCCAGTATGGAGAGAGAGAAGACTGTTCTAAGTCCTGATAATAAAACTTCCTTTTTTTTAACGAAATGTTAGTGGTTGCAAACCCATAGTAAGTCTTTAAGGGTGGTAGGCAAGTACCTGTTTTTCGACAGAGAGTGTGCAACTGTTGCCTCCGGTCTATTCCTTTTTAAAAAGGTCCCCACTTGTTACTTTAGCTTGGGCAGGCTAGTAATTTTCTGTTTTCTGTTTCCAGTATACCCATAGATTTTAACTGTGAGCGCTTTTACCTCTGGCTAGAACCTATATTATTTTCTTTTTGTGTTTTGTTCTTGGTGAGCTGATAAACGTTCTGTACTTATCAACAAGTCCGAGCTTGTATTATTCCGAGCATCAACCATGCATTTTCTTGCTCAGAATATTAGCAGTAGGAGGCACAGAATTTGACCATCTCTGCAAGCATGCGCACATTCACACAGTGTATGTGGCTTTTAAAATAGTTTTAAATACCTTGCTACCAGTAGGCCTTCCAGATGCTCCCACCCGCGACCGCCCTTTACTGCCGCATTGCACAGCCCTGGGAATTTCCCTTTGGCCTGTGGAATGTTTTTTTCAGTGGAGGAAATGGTTTACCGCAGACACCTTAGCGAGAGCGTCTCGCGTTGCAGAGCTGTATCTTCTTGCAAGCAGCTCTGCTTCTTTGCTGTCAAAACATCTGCCTTCCTCTGCAAGTCTGTTTCTTCACATTTCAAATTTTCTCGGTTGCCAGTAAATTCAGTTGTACGTAAGTTGATAATGCAGTATTTTATTGTGGTCTTTGATTTAAGACAGGGGTCTCCAAACCCCGGCCCGGGGGCCAGATGCGGCCCACAGCAAACCTCTTTCTGGCCCACTGCCAACCTCTTATCCCCTGAAATCCTCTGGCCCACTAAACTGAACATGACCAGAACTGTGCTCTGATTGCGTCTGGAGGGTGTTCTGAGGGCCAGAGAGGTTGAATGAACGAGCCCATTCATTCATTTAGTCACTCATCTAAGTTCCATCTCTAATTTATTTATTTAAATTTTATATTTAAATTTTTTTTCCGGACCTCCATACCACGCCAGATATTTGATGCGGCCCTCTGGCCAAACATAAGAACATAAGAACAGCCCCACTGGATCAGGCCATAGGCCCATCTAGTCCAGCTTCCTGCATCTCACAGCGGCCCACCAAATGCCCCAGGGAGCACACCAGACAACAAGAGACCTGCATCCTAGTGCCCTCCCCTGCATCTGGCATTCTGACTTAACCCATTCCTAAAATCAGGAGGTTGCGCATACACATCATGGCTTGTACCCCATAATGGATTTTTCCTCCAGAAACTCGTCCAATCCCCTTTTAAAGGCGTCTAGGCTAGACGCCAGCACCACATCCTGTGGCAAGGAGTTCCACAGACTGACCACGCGCTGAGTAAAGAAATATTTTCTTTTGTCTGTCCTAACCCGCCCAACACTCAATTTTAGTGGATGTCCCCTGGTTCTGGTATTATGTGAGAGTGTAAAGAGCATCTCCCTATCCACTCTGTCCATCCCCTGCATAATTTTGTATGTCTCAATCATGTCCCCCCTCAAGCGTCTCTTTTCTAGGCTGAAGAGGCCCAAACACCGTAGCCTTTCCTCATAAGGAAGGTGCCCCAGCCCCGTAATCAGCTTAGTCGCTCTCTTTTGCACCTTTTCCATTTCCACTATGTCTTTTTTGAGATGCGGCGACCAGAACTGGACACAATACTCCAGGTGTGGCCTTACCATCGATTTGTACAATGGCATTATAATACTAACCGTTTTGTTCTCAATACCCTTCCTAATGATCCCAAGCATAGAATTGGCCTTCTTCACTGCCGCCGCACATTGGGTCGACACTTTCATCGACCTGTCCACCACCACCCCAAGATCTCTCTCCTGATCTGTCACAGACAGCTCAGAACCCATCAGCCTATATCTAAAGTTTTGATTTTTTGCCCCAATGTGCATGACTTTACACTTACTGACATTGAAGCGCATCTGCCATTTTGCTGCCCATTCTGCCAGTCTGGAGAGATCCTTCTGGAGCTCCTCACAATCACTTCTGGTCTTTACCACTCGGAAAAGTTTGGTGTCGTCTGCAAACTTAGCCACTTCACTGCTCAACCCTGTCTCCAGGTCATTTATGAAGAGGTTGAAAAGCACCGGTCCCAGGACAGATCCTTGGGGCACACCGCTTTTCACCTCTCTCCATTGTGAAAATTGCCCATTGACACCCACTCTCTGCTTCCTGGCCTCCAACCAGTTCTCAATCCATGAGAGGACCTGTCCTCTAATTCCCTGACTGTGGAGTTTTTTCAGTAGCCTTTGGTGAGGGACCGTGTCAAATGCCTTCTGAAAGTCCAGATATATAATGTCCACGGGTTCTCCCGCATCCACATGCCTGTTGACCTTTTCAAAGAATTCTATAAGGTTCGTGAGGCAAGACTTACCCTTACAGAAGCCATGCTGACTCTCCCTCAGCAAGGCCTGTTCGTCTATGTGTTTTGAGATCCTATCTTTGATGAGGCATTCCACCATCTTACCCGGTATGGATGTTAGGCTGACCGGCCTATAGTTTCCCGGGTCCCCCCTCTTTCCCTTTTTAAAAATAGGCGTGACATTTGCTATCCTCCAATCTTCTGGTACTGTGGCTGTTTTGAGGGACAAGTTGCATACCTTAAGGGTTAGGGTTTGGAGTGTGGAGACCTTAAGACCTGGTTTAAGAGAACAGTTAAGGCTTTAGGAAATTCGCTCATATTCTAAAAAGCATGAACACTGTAAGTTACTGAAGCAGTGAAGATATTCTGTAGTGTTGCATAGAGCTAGAAGTGCCTTAGAAGAATCATGGAGTCCAACTACCTGCCATTCACCTGCCAATCATGGAGTTCAACCACCTGCTATTCAACCACCTGCACAATTACAGTGTCAGGATGTTTCAGGCAGACTGCCCCACGACCAAACAGTTCTTGCCATCAGACATCTTTTCCTAACCTTTAAGGGTGAAATCTCTCTTGAGCTGGCTCAGTGTAGATCAGTGTTTGATTCAGCATAATGCATTTTGTTCCTCTTCTTCAGTCCTTAGTTGGCATTTGGGGAGCAGGTTGTCCTCCCAACCAATATGCTACTGTAGGTGCTGCTGGGATCCAGGTGTCATTCATGACGTGTTTCCACTCTTTGCAATTGTTGGTGATATTTCTCGCCTCATTGATGGTCAATCGCTGGTCCCTAGATCTTCCTTAATGTGTTTGAACCACATTTTCTTCAGTGCTGCCCGTTCAACCCTCCAGTAGGGACGTTGCTCTCACCGGAGAAACTTGTGTGGCAACTGACTGGTGTTCATTCTGCAGATGAATGAACACATTCTGCAGTCTGCATTTTTGGATTTGTTCTTTGACTGATGGTTAATGATCTCACCTTATCCAAATTGTCTTGTAACCATGGCAATCACAAAGAGAGACACCCAGGATCTGTCTCAAGAATTGCATTTGGAAGACCTTGAGCTTGTTCATGTCAGATTTGAGCAGAGTCCAAGAAGAAAGAAGAAGGTCAATATCTCCCATCAAGATTAAAATTTGCCTCTTCTGAACACTGACCTTGCCAATTCTATATGAATCGGAAACATGGACATGAACAAGCTCAGTCTTTAAAACGCAATCAATACATGTTAAGTTAAATGCTAGTAAATTCTAAATGATTCTGCTACCCAACGTCTTGCAAAGCTTTTGTTAAGTAAAAGAGGTTACTCTAAATTAGATTTACTTAATCTTTTTTCGAAGCCACTTGTGGGATCTTTAAATGACTTATCCAAAGAAAGTTAAGTCCAGTGAAATTAATGGGACAAGATAGTCATGGTCAAAACATAAATTTCAGTGGTGTTTTGCAGTCGTGACCAGCATTCTCTGCTGGATTCAAATCAAAACATTTGATTTCTAAACTGTTAATGTCCATTCCTTCACATGGGCATTCCATGTCACTAATTTGAATATGTAAGCAAATTGTTCTTTAAAAAAATGTGTATTCTGTAAATGGAGCCTCTGCTCTTCATACACATTTTCCAGTGGGTCAGAATCAATGCCTTGTTAGTGAAGGACTGTGTACAAATAATCTTGGTGTGGTGAGGGAGATGGAAGAGCATCGCAAGCAGTGCCTGTTGTGTATTGCTGCACACAAATTAGCAAAAGAAAGAATGAGGTGAACAAATCCCTCATTACTTGCAAACGTTTGCAGGGGGTTGGCCATCTTCACACTGAATTAACCTCATTTTTGGCATTTACAAGCAGAGCTAGTCTACATGTCAGAAGTTCTGACTGTGCCTGAATTGTAACTTTCCAGATTTAACTTTTGATTAAAAATGCAGAAGTTTTGGCTCTGCAGCTGAAGGTAAGCTTTGCAGGAGGTCGGGTGTCGGAATTAGAAATTTGCAGTTTACAACCACTGTAGATGAAGTTTTTGTTAAAAATTGTACTGTGCAGCTGAAAATAAGCATTGCTATAAAGATACTTTTTTCTTCCAACTTCCCCTGGCTATAGTTGCTTTACAGCATACAGTAAATGCATGCTTGCTTGTCTTGTCCAAATATGTGGTCTGAACTGCAGTAGAAAATATAGCAGCAATCATATCCACACTTATCTGGGAGTAAGCCCCATTGACTGTAGTAGGACTGCTGGGTAGACCTGCATAGGACTGGGCTCTGTGTGAGGCTGCATGGGAATCCTTCCTGCTCACATGGTGTGGCAGTTAAGAGAGTTTTTAATTTTATCATTTCCATTCTTTTTGGAACGTGAGTGATCTTGAAGGATCCTTAACATTTTGCTTGAACTAAATGTGCTTAATGTTTATATTTTTTGGAAAAGAAATGTACTGAATGGCATGTTGAATTTCACTTCTGAACTCCTCCTTCAGTTCCAACCACTGTTTGGATGTACCTGGGAGAGGACCTTTTCCGATCTGGGATGACCTCCCAGCAGGGGTACACCTGGCCTCCTCACAGCCTCCTTTAAATGGCCAGTGAGAAGAGACCTTTTGTTTTGATTGACTTGGACTTTTTCAGATTTCTGTTCTTAATCAAGACCTCATCTGCTCTTTTAATCTGTGTAGTTTATCAGGCTTGGGATGTCATTCTAGTTTTGACACTGTATTTGGGTTGTGCTATCATTTTTAACTTAACTATTGTAAGCTGCCTAGAGTACTCTGAAACAAAAGCTATGGTAGAAATGAATAAACGATGTGTAAGGCAAGGAAATGAATATATCCAATGGCATTGAATTACCATAAAAGTTACAGTATGTTCTGTCATAAGACAGAACGTGGTGGTCCATCTCCTGTAGCCCTAGCCTAGCCCAGTGCCTCTAGTCCAGCATTTGTGGACATTAGTCCACATTAGTCAACATCAGTCCAGCGTCAAGTGGAGCGTGGGAGGCGAAGGGCCAGAGAGAGGCCAGACCAGGAAGGAATCCAGCTGGAACGAGGAGTTCTACGAAAGACTAGAACTAGTCAATTGTAAAAATCCCTACAGGGCTTTAGAACAGCCTGCCTGTGTAAACCGCCTTGGGTTAAAGTCTGAGGAGAAATCTGATGACTAAAGAAAAGTCTGAGGAGAAATCTGACTACCAAAGAAAGGCGGTATATAAATACCTGTATAAATAAATAATTTATCAAACTCTGGGTCGGGACCCAGGAGGTGAATCGCAAGCCAGTTCACCTGCGTTTTAAAGTGCATTTTATTTTTAATATATTAGACTTGATGCTACCATGGTATGTGACTGCATTTTGGGAAATGTTACAGATCTGTACATTTAACAGTCTACTGTGTATATGCTTGTAACAATGATAGTCAAGGGGACTTACTCCTGGGTAAGTGTGGATGGGATTGCTGCCTTTGGGATGTTTGGGGAACTTTTTTTTTTTAAGGAGAACAGCAACTGCATGGGAGGATTAGGAGGGTTCTTTATTTTAAATAAATGTTTACACTTATACTTATTGTAAACTTTGAATTAATTAATTCTTAACCTAATTGATTTTATTTGATTTTGTTGTTTGGAAGGTGTTAAAAGTTTTCCTGCTTGATGATGTCACTTCTGGCCATGACATCACTTCTGGTGGGTCCCGACAGGTTGTCATTCTAAAAAGTGGGTCCCGGTGCTAAAATTTTGAGATCTACTGCTCTAATCCTATAAGCAATGCATGTTAATTATTTCATCTTTTTTTGCATTTGTTTCCCAAGCATCCTTCAAGAACCTGAGAGTAGTGCGTGTGGTTCTCCCCCCTTTGTAGTTATTATGCTACACCCCTCCTTGTATCTTCATAGCAAGGAGGTTAGACTGGGAGATGGTGGACTTCAAAGCCGAGTGAACCTAAGTTTCCCCACTTATATATTGTTCACCACTCAACCACTATTTGAGTTTTGTCAGTGTAGTGCATGAAAGTCATCTTTTGTTGTTTCTTCCTTGGTTATCATGGGTAATATACATTGACTGCAATCCTGTATACACTTACCTAGGAGTAAGCTCCGCTGAACTCAGCGTTACTTAACTTCTGGGTAGCCATGCATAGGTGCTGCTCACTGTAGCGTCTAAAAAAATGTTTAAATCTGTCTTTGCTACTTATCGGTGATGCCTTGCAACAGTGAACTTCATAAGTTAATTGTGCCCAGTAAGTCACACAAACCTCACAATAAGAATAGAGACTTCATCTTTTGTGGGTTTCAGAAATTAACTTGTGATCTTACTCAAGATTGTGATCAAATCTGATAACTGAGAAAAGGAAGTGTTGGCTTGGGGGGGGCAGGATCTTGCTGTTCCGTGCAGCATACTGGATATGGCTATAGGCAAATTGCCAAAACCGTTAGCTTTATAAGGCTTTGGTCTCCCCTTCTGTATAAGCCTGTGCTAGCATTTGCAGAAAGCTGTGGTTCCTGTTGGTTAGCAGTGCTAAGAAAAGTTAACAGTTGCTTCAGAGGCACCTTGAAAAATGAAAACTGCAAGTCGGAGAGGAGTTTTCTGGTGCTGTTTTCAATTTTCTTCTGGTGAATTTGAGTGCTTCTTCACGCTCAGGTAAGCAAGGATTTTGCCAACTGAAATTGAAGTGTGTGGCCTGTGGAGTAACAAACTGACTGTCTACCTGTCTTTTCCATTTGGTGCGGGGCAGGGAAGTACGTTTTTGGGTTTGTTTTAACTTCCTTGTTGGGAGCCTGTTGATTTTAGTTTTTATAATGATGACTTTTTATTGTTTTATATCTGACTTTTTGTAAACTGTCCTAGGGCAGAGCCAAGTGGTGGGACAGAAATACCTAATGCAGTTTTCCCTTCTCCCCAGGAAGAAGAAAAGAAGAAGGCAAAAGAAGAGGAAGAACAGCGGGAGCTTGAAGAGTATCTCAAGCTGAAAGAGAGCTTCGTGGTGGAGGAGGAAGGGTTGGATGAAGCCATGACCGAAGAAGAGGTAGGATATGCTGGACTGGCCTGAGGGAGCTTGTGGTGTGGTTGCCAGGAGTCGAAGCCAAGAATATGGGGGCAGAGTGATTTGAGACCATAGGGGGGTGTGGCTGTGACATCCTTTAACTACAGTTTAAGATTTGGAGCCTATAGATGGACCCAGATCAATATCCAAAGTCCATGCATATACGCAACAGGGATCAAATGTGTACACTTGTGGGCCGGGCAGAAATGGGTTAATTAGATCCAGTTTAGACTAAAAAAGCATTCCGCCTGAACGTTGAGAATTCAACAGCCATGTCGTCTTAGTGCAGGGGTGCCCAAACCCCGGCCCGGGGGCCACTTGCGGCCTTCAAGGCCTCTCTATGTGGCCCTCAGGGAGCCCCTAGCCTCCAATGAGCCTCTGGCCCTCCAGAGATTTGTTGGAGCCCACACTGGCCCGATGCAACTGCTCTCAGCGTGAGGGCAACTGTTTGGCCTCTCGAGTGAGCTGTGGGATGAGGGCTCCCTCCATTGCTTGTTGTTTCATGTCTGTGATGCAGTAGCAGCAGGAAAGGAAAGGCCAGCCTTGCTTTGTACAAGGCCTTTTATAGGCCTTGAACTACTGCAAGACCTTCATTCATTCATATAAGTTCATCTTTAATATATTCATTTATGTAAATTTATTCAAATTTGAAATGTAAATTAATTCGGCCCCCAACACGGTGTCAGAGAGATGATGTGGCCCTCCTGCCAAAAACTTTGGACACCCCTGCCTTAGTGAATTCCTTGGCTACTGCTGCTGCACAAAAGGCATAATGTAAACTGAATCTTTTTTTTTTTTAAATGTTGATTCTTGCAGCCTGTCAGTGTTACAGGCTGAATTTTGCTCTTGGGCTCACAAGAACAAATGTGCCAAAAGATAAGAAGTGAAGAAGTTCCTTCCATCAATCCTGTACATGGCTAATCTAAACTAAGGCTCTTTCTGTGAGACTTACCCCCAGGTAAACGTGTGTGGGACTGTTGCCGTGGTCTGTTTAACAGTTTTTCAGTTAAACCAAGAGCTTCATATTCTGAGAAGGGAATGCGGAAAAAACTACATAACATAATCCCCTGGAGACCCCAATTATGGCCCACCAAGAACTGAGTAAATTCAGGTTGCTGATACAACTTGAGAACAGCACGATTTCCTAATCAGTTGTGTTGATTGATGTTTTTTGTATTTCTTAGTCTTTTAAATTAATAATTGTTTTTTTCTTGCCGTGCACAGTCCCGCAGCTTCCTAACGGAACTTCTTGACTACATTAAGGTATGTCACTCTTGGTATGCTCCGTCTTCCTTCCCCAGTATGATTTTTTTAAAAATATAATTATTTGGTAATATAGATCTGTTGCCTAATGGTCAAGCCATCTTGCTGAAGTCCAAAGAGGTATGTCCTATATAAGCTTATTATTATTATTAATTATTATGAACAGTATTTATATACCGCTTTTCAACTAAAAGTTCACAAAGCAGTTTACAGAGAAAAATCAAATCACTAAATGGCTCCCTGTCCCAAAAGGGCTCACAATCTAAAAAGATGCAAAAGAATACCAGCAGACAACCACCAGAACAGACACTGCTGGGGTGAGATGGGCCAGTTACTCTCCCCCTGCTAAAAAAGGAGCACCCACGTGAAAAAGTGCCTCTTACCCAATTAGCAGGGGTTATACGTACACTGCTCCATAGCCTAGTTGCCCAAGGCGTAAACAACATAAACTTCTGCTGTTTATGGTGCAGAAGACCCCCTGCATTTTACCCGCCCTCATTTCTGTGCAGCAGCAGAACTGTGATTAATGTCAAAGTGGGGTTTTTTATTGTTTCTGTTCTAAATAATTGGAATACAGAAACCTGTATTGATCTGCTGCAGGTTATCTAGAGATTGGTCAGTAGATCCAAATGTACCTTCTGTATATCTCTGCTTTGGACTACTGTGTGTAGGGATTCAATCAAGCATTGCTTTATTTAAGATGCTTTTTAAAGGTCTGAAACATAAATCGTTTTTGCCTATTTATGGTAATCTAGAATCTGGGGTGGGGGGGAGGCATTTGCAGAGGAGAGCAGGCAGGAGATGTGCTTCTTAACCACTCCCCCGGTCTTCCTTTCCCAGTCCTCCCTGCAAAGCCCCACCACTGTATCTGCACATGGGGCTGTGAGCTCCTCACTTCCTCCTAAGGTTCTGTTCTACTCTTACTTAGCTCTGTGTCTTTGTAGAACGAACCTGTATTTTTTGTTTTCAGCCTGTGCAGCTCTTTTTTCCCCCCCTCTCTCTCTCCACCTTCTCAAAGCACAGTTGACAACATATAAAGGTCACAAAACCTTAACGCTGCTGCTTCTGCTTCCTTTCCATGTTCTCACCCTTCATATTTTTAAACCTGAAAACTTTTGATTGCCTCGTCTCGTGCTTGTCACCATCCCTCCTACGCAGCCCAACTGAAAGCAGAAGACCTTAACTTTTGCTGTATCTTTGCTAATCCATAGAGTTTCTAAAGAGAGTGAAAAGAAAAGCAAAATCTGAGCGCACCAAGACATTCCCTTTGTTCTCCCCACACACTGCGCAAAGGGAGGGGGAGTCCCTTGGCACACTCACAGCTTAGCCTCACCCCTCAGGTTCTGGAAAGGCCAAAGGGAGTCTACCATTCAGAGAAGCTTTCCAGACAGTGGGCAATTTGTCTGACAAAAGCCTGGGTCCCTGGTAACCACTGGCCTGCTGAATTCCTAGCTTGCCCTAGCTCATTGGTTTCCAGACTTTTTTAGAGGCCCTAGAGGCTGTTGCCTGATTTATAAATGCCAAGAGGTATGGCTGTATGGTGATTGGGCAGCTGTGCTCCCCCCCATAGCAGTTTGATGCACAGAACCTAATCTGCCCTGTCAGTTTCACAACCCAGCAAAAATTGGATCCCGGACCCTCACTATGAGAACCCGCTGACCTAGCTGGCTAGTTCTTTGGGTTAGCACTCTGACATTGTAAGAACTGTTGATCTAACTTTGAAATTATAACTCTGAAACTTGGTTCTTAATTCCGCTACAACAGCAGAGGCCTGTTGAATCCTGCTTCCCAACCAGGCTGACCATTTGTTTCTGGGAGGCCAAAGTAGGGCTTGGAGATCAGGCCCTTCTCAAGTGATGGGTCCCAGCAGTAGGTATTCAGAGCATTCTTCCTCTGAACCTGGCGGCTTCATAAAACCCATCTTGACTAATAAGTATTGATAAGCCTTCAGTCCCCGTTGAAAGCTAACTAAGTCAGGGCTGTCGCCACATCTTGTGACAGTGAACCTTTGTGGTCTGCCTTGCCAAGCCCCCGTCTTTCTAGAAAAACAACTCCAGCTGCCTTGCCTTGCTTCTTTCCTCCCTCCAGGGAATCCAGGCTACTATCCAGTTTGGGGGGGGGGTGCTAGCTTCAATGCCCTCTCTGCGTTTCTATCCTGACTTCAAGCCGGTAATTCACCCAGGCTTGGCAACTTTTCCCCACAGTTCCTACAATGCATAGCTCCCAACACAGCAGGTACAGATTGGTAATCTTGATCTTTGGTGCAGCCTCATTATAGACCACAAATTCTATGCTATGTTTTTCTTTGTCTTGTGTGGACTCAAACTGAAAACATGCTTAGTGCTTGTGATGTTTTTTCCTGTTTTTGAGAAACTATTTTTATGCGTAGGATCTAGCCATCCATTCCCAGCTAAGAGACATTGTACTGCATTATTTTCATTCCTTCTCCCCATTATTGTTACGTTATCCCCACAATAAAATTTGTTTGGCTCTGTTCCCTGCATTCTCCCTTCCCTGCTAAACCATGGAGTTGTACCATTGGCCACTACATGGGACCCCTACACACAAAAGAGTTTTCTCCTCTGTGTATGTTACATGTGTTATTGAGAGTGGTTATGAACAATTCTGCTTTTCACCATGGCCAACCAGATGCCTCTACGAAGCTCACCAGTCTTCCTTTGCCGCTGTTCCTCATCAGCTAGTATTCCATGATGTGTTGCCACTGATTCTGGGCGTTCCTTAAAGCCATCATGGCTGCTCACTGTTGATAAGACGAATTCTCCATGAATTTGTCTAGTTCCATTTTAAAGATGGTTGTGTATACACATCATTATTTCACAAGTACCTACAGTATTTCACTGTATGCGTTTGAGAGAGCCTTGGGACGAACACATTCAGACGTCTTGAAAACTGACATATTTGGCTGTATCACATAACAGCAATTCTACCATCTAGACAGGAGAGCTACGGGAGAGCTTTGCAACAGTAGGGTGCAACAATATGCGGTGGGGGGGGATATCACACCAGCATGCAATCCCCTTGTACCAGGGGGATTCCACCAGTGCAATAGGCAAAACCTGGATGGCGTTAGAGGTGGTGGGGAGGTGTGTAACAATCCTAAATTTGGAGCCAGATGCGGATGGGTAGGTAGTGCTGTGTTGTTGAAAAGAAGATGTGGAGAACCCTGGCAGTTCCAAGCTCTGAGAACTGGTTTTCATGGACTGGTTGTAGTTCAGTAAGTGCAGTCCATAATACTCAGCTCTCTAGCTTGGCTGCATCTGACTTCATAACTAGGTGATTTGTGGGACTGGTAATTATCCAGTGAGATGACAGTGGCATGATGTCCCTGTTTTGTTTTCTTTTTAAATGTTGATGATTTCCATCCTGATCTAAGAGTTGGGCAACAGAAATATATCTATATGTATTTTTTAGCCTGCTTTGTGCCAGGGGCTCAGGATGGCTAATCATGCCTCACAAAGAAAATATAATGGTAATCATTACAGGAACCGAAGTAAATTGTACAACTAGCTTCTGAAATTCACTGCCAGAGGAAGTACTTTTGGCTACTAGCTTAGAAAGCTTTAAAAAGGAGTTAGACAGCTACAAGGGATGGGGTCCTTCACAGCTGTTAGCCACAATTGCTAAATGAAACCTCCTTGTTTGGGGGCAGCATCCTGTAAGGCTAGAAGCAGGGAAAAGTTATTGCCTTCATGTCTGCTTGTGAGTATGCTGGAAAAATCAAACTAGCCACTGTTGAAAACAGACCATTGATCTAGATGGCCCAGTCCTGCATGGGTGCTCTTGTACTACATGAAGATTTTGACCATTTTTTTAAGGATCCAGAGTTGCACTGTGGCAATGGAGAAAAAGTAAAGGCAGACAACTCAACTTTTAAATAAAACTATTTGTGATGTGGGCTCTAGATAAAGGATTGCTCCACAGAAGTGGAGTTGAGGTCTTTGTTGATCGCTACACCTTCCAAGTGACCCTGAGTGTCAGGGCATCCCTGATTCCTGACCCGAAAGCTAAGTTGTCTGTTGTAACCTTTGCAAAATCCAGGACGCCTAGTTTAAGTCGGGGTTTGATCCCAAAGTGTATTTTCAGTGCCTGGCTGCCCTGAGCATGTGCACTAGTAAGGAGAGAGCTTTTAAAAACAAGCCAGTGTCTTCTTCTTGCACAGTTGCCTGCACCCACATGCTCCTGGGCGTTCAGGCTCTGAGATGTATGAAGCATAATATTCGGCATTTTTATAGCGTGAATTTGAATTGCATCCTGTGTGTGATCTTTCTAACATTCACAACAGCCCAGTGTTATTATCCTCCTATTGCAAATGCCGCTCTAAGGCTGAGAGAGAATGACTTGCCTAAAACTTCCTAGTAAGATCATTGTGGTTGCCGTTTTTTAGCTCTGTGATCCCTGTTTTGAGATGGGGGCTATCAGAACAGTGCAAAGTATTTAAAAGGCAGCCCCACCATAGATCTGGATGAGAGCATTAAAATACAGTTAGTTTTTTAAATTTTCCATCCTTTCCCTAATAGTTCCTAGATTTTGCCCCACACTGTGTCAATAGTTTCATTGCCTTGTCCACCACAGCCCCTTGCTCTCCTCCTGATTAGCCAACACCAGTTTATATGGGAAATTCAGATTTTTTTTGCCTAATTTGCATCACTTTATACTTGCCTTAAGTCTCACTTGCAGTTTTGTTGCCCATTAACTCAGTTTTGAAGGATTCTTTCGGAGCTCTTTGCTGTTTGCTTGGGCTTTCGCTGTCCTAAATAATTCGGTATCATCTCACTATTTACTCTTCTAACTCCAGACCATGTATGATCAAATTATAAAGCTGTGATTTCTGGCTCATCAGCTGAGGGTGAGATGTTGTGACTGCATTCTAGAGAGAAAACTTGGATAATTGTTAATCATATCAGATTCATATATCAATCATATAACCAGGCCCAATTAGACATATATGATGATCAACAACTGGCTTCCAGATTTTAGAGATTATTTGATGTTTGTCACCTTATTGATAAGCTGTCAGTTTAAACCAACTTAATCAATTCTCAGACTTTATCAAGTCATTTCACCATCTTAGAAAGCATTTATTATCTTTTTTGTCTTGTATGCGTTGCTCTAGCTGATGTGTATATATAGCAAGAGGGTATGTAGTCTTATATGTACATTAATTTTAGTAAAGGGGACAAAGCATTGGCGCTAGAGTTAAAGTGTAAGTGAAAAATTCTTTAACGGTGCTTATTGTTCTTTAAAACTTGGATTTTTTCACAGTACCGCCACATATGGTAAGAGTCTTGATTATTGGAGTGAAAGTAATGTTTGCTGAAAATTTTATAAATGTGTCCAGTTAATAGAAGTGTACACATCAATGCATTCCAGTGCACTATCAAAATAAAATTGCAAAATCTTTTTTTTTGACTAGCCAGTTTTAATTTTTTGTTTTTCCAACAGAGCACCAAAGTGGTTCTTTTGGAAGACCTGGCTTCCCATCTGGGGATAAGGACTCAAGTATGTATTCTCTCCCCCCTCCCCCGCATCAGTTTGTCATCATTTTGTAAAGTCGCATCATGTGTTCCCCTTGTCATCCTTTTTAAAGTGGTCTTTGGTCTTTTCTTTTGAGTTCCTGGTATCTATATCTGTGAGTTTTGCATGGTCTGCCAGTCACAGTGGCCCTGAAGTAAAAATGCATACAGACTGAGATCATTTACTTGGCCAACACCCAGACTCAGATCTTTGAGGTTCTTATTTCAAACAAGGGGATCCCAGACACATTAAGCAGCATGTATTGTCCAGAACCTTGCCTAACTTTATACTTTCTGAGTGTTCTCCAAATGGACAGTTGCCAGGCCTGTATAGAAATTCTGTGGTATGTTATCTGAAAGCATACCAGTGCTTCTGGAAATGGGAAATCTGATACACAAACACTACTGGTTTGTTTTGCCTCAACAGGATGCAATTAGTAGAGTACAAGACCTGATGGCAGATGGAACGCTAACAGGTAACAGAAAATACATTTTGGGACTGATTGTCTTATTTAGATTGAAACAGATGTCTTTACTGTAGTAGCTGCTGTTCTGAACATTGTTGATTTTTATATTCAATTTTTATTCAGCTGCGGGTCTCGTTGTATACAGCATTTTGTTGCTGAGATTTCAGCTGTTTGGGTAAAAATAATTGCAAATGGATTTAGACGAACACATTGAAATGTAAAGAATGCGTGTGAGCAGACTCCAGTGTGTTAGTCGTCGTTGACAAAAGTTGCATAGACCCTGCATAGGGATTAAGAGAGGAGTGAAGTATGAAGCAGTGAAGACACTAAATCAGCCCAAAACCTGGAAGGGAAGAAGAGAAGGTGCGAGGAGGGAGGCTGACCATCTACACATGAGCTTTGCTTGACCATGAACCACCAAGAGTCTTGTGGCTCCATAAAGAATAACAAGATTCTTGTTTTTTTATGCAAAAGACTGACTGAGAGCTCAATCTTATTCTCTTCCTCTCCCCCCCCCCCACCATTGCAGCTATGCCAAACTGGCAAACACTGCATTCCATGGTGGGGCGAGGAAAGGGGATTTTATATTCCCTTACTCTCATGCAAGCCGCCTGACTTGCAGTGCCACAGCCAGCCAGGAACATTCCTTGACCATAATGAACTTATGGAATTTGCTGCCACAAGATGTGGCAATAGCCACTAGCTTAGCTGGCTCTAAAGGGGATTAGACACATTCCCAGATGTTAGTTCTGTCAGCAGGTGTTCTGGTCCTAGCTCTGGCTGCGGGCTGGAGGTTCTTTGGGACCTGAGGATGAAACCAATCTAGTCCAGGGTTGTCATAAAAGAGCTTTATTCATCTAAAACCTAAGAGCACAAAGCTTACGTTTCCAGGTGACTTGATGAGTGATGCAGCCTGCCAGCATCTAACAGGGCCAAAGAGCAATGAGCTAAGTTAACCATGAATTTATATAGACTGTGGAACGGCTACGTTGCATGTTGATGAACCTTTGGTCTGGTCCAGCAGGGCTACTCTAAACATGTTAAGAAGAGCAATGCAGGCAAAACTGCCAAGGGTAAGAGGCCTACCAATTAATTGGTGGGACTTTTAAAATCACATTTTAGGACCTTAATAGCACCAATTAATCAATTAAAGGTTTCAGTCCTAGAATTTCTAAGTTGTAATCCACCTTAAACCATTGGGACAGACCATTAGGGAGTCCTGATTAGATGATTAAGTTAATTATCTTCAGACTCAGAGTTTCATTCCAGTTTGCCTTGTCTTTAGGTGTAATCGATGACCGAGGCAAATTCATCTACATCACTCCAGAGGAGATGACTGCTGTAGCTGACTTTATTCGCCGGAGGGGTCGTGTCTCCATTACTGAACTGGTTCAACACAGCAATTCTCTAATCAACCTACAGGCTGAAACCAGAACGGTCGCAATGGGGGCAGTGTGAGAAGCCAGGCTCTGGTTGTGGAGAAATAAAGTCTGATTATAAAAAAGGTTAAAGTCTCCACATACTTTATAACTCCAAAACAACAGAAACAATACATTTTATTTCCAAGGGCTTCTTGGTAGTGCAGAAGTTAAAATGGAACAAAATTTGTAAGAATATAGGAATGTCTGACCAGCATCCTCAGAATATATTGAAAGGTTCAGTGCTGGATTTTATTGATTGCCATAGTTATATATCACTTTTCAAAGTGTTCAGAGTAGTTGACAAAAACCAAGGAAACCCCACAATGGAAAAACCAACTATCTAAAATTTAGCAACAACAAAATAAAAGCAACCACAGAAATCAGCCCAGAGTCTGACAAGTGTGCCTTACGTGAGGTCCAAACACTTAGCAAAGAGGTAGCGTCCCTCATTTTTTCAGAGAGGGGGTGCCACAAATTTGGGCAGTTGCTTAAAGGCAGGAATTAAAGCCATCACCGAAGGTGCTCGTGGATGAGCTTGAATTAGCGTATATGTTTTGCTTGTTCATTTCACTCCAACCATTGGAATTCTTCTGACAGTAACATGAGTTTTGGGGCTTCGAAGTTCTATCATCTATATATTCTTCAGTCTGGGCTTTGGTGATCTGGAGTTTGCAGTCAGTGGCCTTGAGGACCATTGTTATGAGTCATTTTGTTTTACAGGTATTTACATTCCTTGGTTACCTGACTGCAGTGGAAAGACTCTTTATACATGATTTAGGTAAAGAAAAGCTAGTAGTATGAACCGGGCAGGAATCCCTCAGAGCTGCCCCCACTAAGAATAAAGAACCAGTTTTGAAGTTTGCCTCTGTGTTCTAAGCCAGTGCTTCTCAAAGTGTGGTCCATTCAAACACACGCTCACACATGGTGTCAAGAAAATGTGTACAGACTTTATACTGTCAAATTTATTATTCTGGTAAAGTGTTTCTGTTCCATGCCACAGCCCCCAGTTTTTCCAGCTGATCTTTTCAAAAACTCTTGCCAGGCAGCCACTTTTGTTGCCTGTTGCCCTTGAAAGCTCTGTGCCCCAATTTTCGCAGGGGAAGTGGCTGCCAAGTGTAAATTTTTGTGGCATTCAGCTGAACAAACGGGACTGCAGGACAAAGCCTCCGCCACTACCATACCTGGACAGATAATCCTGGGGCAACAGATCCAGCCCTCGGGGTGGGTCTCTGCGGCCCCTGAATTAGACAAATACTTGAAATGTTCCCCATTGGTATCTACATGCCGCTGACATCGATGAAGGGATCTGCGGACACCCACCAATCTGCGTGCTGAGATGGTTCCACACACCTATTGCGCCCCACAGATGTTCGAGTGTTATGAAAGAATTATCATAGCCATGGATGAAAACAAAGTCCTTGAGGCATCATATTTGTTTATTTTTGGATGTATAATTTATGGCTTGCATGTGTCCCCTTTTTGTGTGTGGTGATGGAAGAAAAGTACTTTGTGTCTTAAGTATGTACCAGGCTGAAGAGGTGGAAAAGAGGCCTGAAGCCCACGTTCTTCTGCAGTTTTTTAAAAACAGGGCTGATGTTTTGTGACACTTTCTTGTATTTCCATTACAGCCTCTTTTTTTTTGGCGCAAGAGATTTATTATTCACCAAATGTCACCAGATTTATAATTGTTATTAAATATTTATATACTGTTTAACACAAATTCACAAAGGTTTACAGTGAAAATCAGATAAATGGCTCCCTGTCCCAAAAGGGCTATATTTTGAGCATCTTTTTGGTACCGGGATTCCTTTAATGAATTTTTGTATAATCTGTTCAGATTTTAAAAAACAATGTGCTTACCGCATGTCAGAAATGAATCCCATTCAGTGGGGCTCACTCCCATGGAAGAATGTTTAAGATTGCAGCCTTATTTTCTATCACCTTTAGCCATTTCTGCCCAACGTTGCATATACGTAACGGGGATCAAATGTTTACACCTGTGGGCTGGGCAGAAATGGGTTAAAATAATGACATTAACATGAATTGCCTAGTTTGGTCATGCCATTGGATCTTCCAATTCCACACACCCCCTCCTGCCCCCAGATACTGATATTTTCATATGATCTGTGCTAGCAAAAACTGAGCATAATGTAAGGGGGAAATCTTTTAATGAACTTCCTGTCTGAGGCTGCGAAAAGTAGGGCGTTTTCCCTCTTAAGTCACTCTGTGTGATGATCAGTTCAGCAGGCTGATACAATGTCAATTTTGATCCTGAGTTTTTTGCCACCATTACAGATGCTGTACGTGTACATGTGAAAAGCTGAAAGTGGAGACTCGGGGGGGGGGGGGGAGAGAATGTGATGTTGACATTCAAATTAATTCCATTTATGCTTCTGAATTAATTTGAATGAATGTTCTGAGCAAAATAAGTGCACAGTCTTTGCAAACTGCATGTGCTTAATTTAATCTGCTGTCAGTGTGTCAGCTCATTGCAAACGTTGTCAGAGGAAGGCTTGCTAAGTTAAAAAGAGAACTTTTAAAGACAGTTTTATTTACAATGCTCATAAGATTTTTGCAGATCTTATAAATAAGGTTTCCTATACTTCAGCCAGAGTGTGGAAATTACCTTTCCAAAAGGACAATCTGAGCAACAAACCATCTCATTTCAGAACATAAGAAGAACCCTGCTGGATCAGGCCAAAGGCCCATCCAGTCCAGCTTCCTGTATCTCACAGCGGCCCACCAAATGCCCCAGGGAGCACACCAGATAACAAGAGACCTGCAAGGCCTCCTGGGAATTGTAGTTAAGAACATAAGAACAGCCCCACTGGATCAGGCCAAAGGCCCATCCAGTCCAGCTTCCTGTATCTCACAGAGGCCCACCAAATGCCCCAGGGAGCACACCAGATAACAAGAGACCTGCAAGGCTTCCTGGGAATTGTAGTTAAGAACATAAGAACAGCCCCACTGGATCAGGCCAAAGGCCCATCCAGTCCAGCTTCCTGTATCTCACAGAGGCCCACCAGATGTCTCAGGGAGCCCAAAAAAAAAACAAGATACTGGCATCCTGGCCCTTTCTTGCATTTGGTATTCTGAGGCATCCTACATCTAAAACCAGGAGGTTGCATCTATCCATCATGGCTTGTAAACTGTGATAGACCTTTCTTCCATAAATCTGTCCAGACCCCTTTTAAACTTATGTAGGCTAGGTGCCATCACCACAACCTGTGGCAAGGGGTTCCACAGACTCATTACATGCTGGGTAAAGAAATATTTTTTGTCTATTCTAATTGTCCTGACACTCAATTTCCTGACAGTGGGTGTTGCGTGAGAGGAAAAATAAAATCCCTCTATATCCACTCCATCCATTTTGTGCATAATTTTGTATGTCTCAAAGTTACCTACAGCCATTGTCAGTGGTTGGCAACCTTCAGTCTCGAAAGACTATGGTATAAGCCTACAGCACCTGGTATTCCCAGGCGATCTCCCATCCAAGTACTAACCAGGCCTGACTCTGCTTAGCTTCCAAGATCAGACAAGATCAAGCATGTGCAAGGTAACAATAGTGGCCAGTACAATAGTAAAAGGGAAAATCTTAGATCTCTAAGGCTGTAATCCTAACCACACTTTCCTGAAAGTAAGCCCCATTGAACAAAATAGGACTTACTTCTGAGTAGACCTGGTTAGGATTGTGCCCTGAGAATGTGTGTCCTGGCAGAGAAATCTTAAAGGGTTCCAGATTTTGTCTTCTAAGTGACACAAACATAAATCCAAAACTTGGACATAGACATTGTTTGGACTGCAGCCACATGTTCATAAAGTTCATCCAGAGAGTTTCCACTCGGCCCCCCCACCTCCATTTCAGGATAAATTGGTGGGAACATTGTCAAGGTGTTCCACATGGGATGTTGAAGCTCTAGTACTGTAAAGATTGGCCCTTTGTAGATGTCTGATCCTTTGGTACTCCTGTTTGCACAATAGATTTTTAAAATTGGATTTAAATTGTTTTTAATTGTTTCATTGTATTTTGGGTTTGGTGCTGAAACACTTGGGGGGGGGTCACCTATGTAATGGAAAAGCAGTTGTTGCTATATATTGAATGTGTTAGTAATGGTTGGCAACCTTCAGTCTCGAAAGACTCTGGTATAAGCCTACAGCACCTGGTATTCCCAAGGGGTCTCCCATCCAAGTACTAACCAGGCCTGACCCTGCTTAGCTTCCGAGATCAGACAAGATCAGGGTTGGTAATAATGCATGCCTATTACCCACCGGGGCTGCTAGAGTTCCTGCCTTCGTGTTCAGAAAGTGAATGCAATATTTAAAATAATAATAATAATAATAATAATTAATAATGTTGATGGTAGATTGGTATAACTTACCGGCCCACCCCACTCATGACACCATGATGATAATGTGTAGGGTTGGGGCCCCTGCAGTCAACAGAAGTCTGCAGAGGCTGGAGACGACAGTAGGGGTGGGGGGAAGGCTTGAGAATGTATCCTTCCGGAGTAGAACCACTGAGAGGCTACAGTTGAAGGCTAGACCCAAGGCGTGAGCCTGAAAAATATCTGCAGACAGCATATGCTGTTCTAGCTTAGGGTGACTACGGCAGACATTTAGGCTGCCAGGCTTGGTAGGCCAACCAACCTGGGGGTGGTTGGCTTGGGGGTGGGGGCCTCAGTAAACAGCCAAGAAGGAGCTGGAGCCTGAACAGGGCTGGGATTATAGAGGGTCTGAGTGCTGGAGTCACAGAGCTGTCAAGAACCAGGTTGGGCCCACAATGAGGTCATGAGAAATGGGGTTGTTCTGGAGACCTATTGCTTGCATCCAGTGGTGCTGGTGGCCTTCTAGGATAAGGCATGAAAGGCCTTCTAGGACAAGGGTGGCCCTCAAGGGGATTCTTGTGGGCCTTTCATGCCTCAAGAATCCCCGTGATGGGCTGCTGGATCTTTCTGGATTTGACCGTAACAGTTCAGCACAGTAACAGACCCCAAAACACAAGCAAGAGTCGCATCCCAAGGGGGGGTGGGTGGAACCATTGGCTATTGACCATACTTCTAAAAACTGAGATCTGAATCAAGGGCCTCACCTATGGAGTGCCATCACCTATGGAGGTGGGAGGTGGCAAGGAACAGATTTTATAGGCTTTGCCCTTATTAAGAGGGGATTGCTGCTGATTTTCTGTTTAATTGCTGATATTTTAAGGATGTTTTAATGTTTATATTGTACGTTATAATTTTAAATGCTGTTTTTGTGACTCTATAAGCTGCTTTGAGTGCCCTTTGGGGATAAAAAATGAGTAAATAATGGAAACTAAGGTGAGGGCTGACCTGAACAGAAATGTTTTTGGTCCCACCAGAAGCCGACACACGAGACTCAGCTGGACAAAGAGGACACCCTGGCCACTGCCCTGGAAATCCAGGAGCAGTGACGAAGACAAAGGGGGGGACACAGAATTGGACCAGAGGTGAAAGCTAGCTGATGAGGGGAATGGGGGGGGGCACTGAAGATAAGGATTTCAGTTGTGGAGATAGATAAAATGACCCCCAACGAGGATCTTGAGTAGGATCAAAGACAGGAGGGGAAAGGACCGGAGTCAAGTTTTGAGGGGCTGGCTTGGTGTACATGTGAGACGTGGGTCAAAGTTATGCTGATGTTTTGTGTGGGCAGGAACTGGGCATGAAGCCACTGAAAAAGTGCCTCCTTTAGTGGGACATGAGCTGGTGGATACCCAAATGGGGCAGAGCAGAATCTTTAATGAATTGGTCCCACTCTTTTTTTCCTTCAAGCAGGTCCCCATGTCTACTTCCGCACGAGATGAGAACCTGCAGTCATCCAGACAGCTACCGAATTCTGTGGTCCTGCAAGGAGACAAGGACCTCCAGGCTACCCATGCAGAATTTAACAAGCTATCGTTGGCCACGGAATGCAGCCTTGCGGCGGCCCTGACCCAACTGATCAGCCTGGCTGGCCTCTGTGTGGCCATTTCCTTCATCAAGTGGATTCTGCTGATTCCCTCCAAGTCGCCCAAAGTGTCCGAAATAAAAGCGTCAGCCTCCTATCTGTTTGGCGTGCCCTACAAGGTGGAAGTGATTAATCTGGAGAACATCACCACCGAAGAATGTAAGAGGACCCTCACTTGCCGGGAATGAATGGGAGGGTACTGTGTGTTGGGACAATCAAGTGGTTTTTTTTCTTTGAGGGGTGGGGATACTTATGGAGGACTGGCAAGCTTCTCTATGCCTGACTTTGATTTGTGGAATGAGAGAGTATCCCACAGGGCTGCCAGAATTGTGTGAGAGATTTCGTTGTGCACACACGGTGTCACCAGGACATTCTAGGGAGCAGCAGTGGTTCCCCATCACTGCATAAAAGCACTGAACAACATGAGCTGATGACCGGGAGTAAGAAGGGCCAGTACCAACAGCGGCAACTGTAGAAATGGCTCTCACTACTGATGGACCACTATCAGAAACAGAATATTGGGTTAGGTGGACCTCTGACTGGATCCAGCCCAGCTCTTAAGCTCTTTGAGTAGGCAGACCATAAAGGGATTTACTTCTGAGTAGACATGAATAGGACTGGGCTGTTATTCTACATGAGCAGAGGTGGGAGAAAATGGTGGTAACAAAATAAAAACACTAACCCTGCTTTTTGCACTTCTCATTTTTGTAGACACAAAAAAAGGTGAAATCTGCATACAAAATTATTTGGTTTTTATTTAATGGGTAATAACTGCGGCTTCCTCTGCTGACGTTGTACCGCCTATATCACCTACCTAGTATGCTTTTAAGGCTGCAAACCTATGCACACTTTCCTGAGAGTAAGCCCCATTGAACAAAATAGGACTTACTTCTGAGTATACCTGGTTAGGATTGTGCCCTAAAGCAAATATAATTAAAAAATTTTGAATAAAAGCACATAGCACCACTTTCTGTGCTTCTAGCTTTTGGAAATCACCAAAATTCATGAAAAAAATAAAACTTTTCTCCCACCTCTCCATATGAGGTTGGTTACATTTATTTATATTTGTTCTTATGTATTTATTATTATTATTATTATTATTATTATTATTATTATTATTATTATTATTATTATTATTATTATTATTATTATTATTATTATTATTATTATTTCTACGCCTTTCTCCCTGGAGGGACTCAAGGCAGCTTACAACAAGGTTAAAACAAATTAAAAACATAATTTAAAAACAGATAAAAGCATATTAACAACATATCATAAAAACAGTCAGATAAAAAGTAGTCAGGTAAAAAGAGCATAGAGCAGCAAATCATAAAAAGAATCAGGCCTGCAATGTATGTATGTATGTAATGAATTAAAGCAAAAATATGTTGCCAGTGGAGGTAGAGTCTCTCTGGCAGGCAGAAGATCCCAGGATCAATCCTCTTACTGGGCATAATGACATTGAGCTGTGCTAATTAATCACCCACAGACTCCATGATGCTGTTAAACAGAAGAAGCCAGTTGATGAAACAGCAGGCACAGATTCAAGTTCAGTGCAGCTGCTGAGGTTTTCTTCAAGAAGCCCTCCTTACTGGTCAAATATCTGGGTGGGGTTGGAGTTAGAGGCAGTTTATGGGCAGTTGACTCTCATAGCACCAGGACCTTGGTCTCTGTGGAGGCATTTCCTCACGTTATGAGATCTTGTCCATGGTTTGACTGGTTCCAGGCCACGAGCTGCAGCTTCTGCTGTGCTGTTCCAGCTCTCTCCAGCAAGAGAGCTCTGTTGAGAAAACTCAGCAGGCTGACCCTGCTCTCTTTTTGAGAGCCAAACCAGAAGACCTCAGAGGAAAAGAGTCCCAGGTGCTGGTCTTGACCTCTGCCTGAGAACTGAGAGAGCTGTTGCCAGTCCTGCACCACTGGCCTGGCAGTCAACTGCACCACTGGCCTGGCAGACTAACAGCACAAGCCAGCGTTGTGGGTGCGCTGCTACACCAGTTATTTACATTGGTTCAATAGGTCTTCTCTTCTCCCAAGGAAATTTGGGCCCTTCAGTCCCAAGGGTGCTAGCGATCTCACAGTTCCCTAAGGTCCTTGCAGGGAAGCTATGAAAGTGAAATGGGTTTAAAAGTGACGGATATTTAGTGAGTTTGCCATGTGCACTTGACCGAATTCAATCTCACACGCATTTTCTCTTCCTGGCAGGGATCATTAATTCCCCAGGTGTGGCTGGAGACACGGTGTTGATACTGATGACTTCTGCTTGCGTCATGAGCTTGATCTTTGGCTTTGTGGCTTTTCTCCTGGATTTCATGGAGCTGCCCTGTCTGGGCAACTGCCGAGTAACTCTGGCCACTGCCCTACACATTTTGGCAGGTAATGCTCAAGTGGGACACGGAGCCCGTTCTTGTGGCCCATACATGGAAAAGGGAGGGTTTCCATCTTTCAGAATGTTAATAAGGGCCTTGCAGGCTCAAATGAAGGGTGCCTTTCATCCCACCGCTTCCCAGTCACTTCCATAAGAATGATTTGTTGTGTAGAGGAGTGTGGTTCCTTGTCTGGCAGGAATCTACTTCTGGTTTCATCAGAGGAGCCTGTTGTAAGAGAGGGAGAGTAACTTCTCCCTGTTGACTTTCTCCACTCTACACATTTTTATCAGCCTCTGTGATGTCCCTATTTAGGCTCTAAGCCTGTGAACACTGACATAGCAATCCATCCAGCCAGTGGCATAGCAAGAGAGGGTGCAAAGCACTAAGTTTTGCAGGCCTCCCCCGTCCCCTTCGGAGCCATTCTGGGCAGGGGGAGCAACACAGAGGCTTTGGATGGAGTAGCCCTGCATGCTTACCCTGGTTGTTGGCACTGTGGCACCAGCAACTTATATGGGACAACTGAGCAAAAGATGATTGCAATCAAAGCTGTGATATCAGTGGGGGGGGGGGGGAACAGGAAAAGGAGGGTACAGTTTGGTGGGGTTTTGCCAAATTTCCAGTCCAAGCTTCACCTAGAGAACCTATGCCCATTTTAAGCTCATTAGCTTTCCTTTGTTCCCCAACAATGACCCTAGTTCTGCACTGCCGCACCCCACCGCTAGGGTAGCTTACCTGTTCAACCTGCAGAGATCCTCCTCCCTCCTCTCTCTTGCCAGCAGCTTCTCCAGCCACCATAGCAACACCTTGGTCCTCAGCAGGACTTGGGCATGGCAGCCACACACCAGTCCATGCAATCTCTGTTCTAGCAGTCCCTGTTTCAGCAATCCTCAGAAGCTCATTCACATCTCTCTCCATGACTCAGTCAGTAGGTCCAGTAGTCCCTCAGAAAACAAATGTTTGTTCCCATTCCTCAGAGCTGCATTGTGGCTGCGCCGGTATTGGAAAGTTGGATAGGACAGGGCCCTCTGTTTCCTCAAGGGATCTTGCTCATTTCCATTACAGGTGGGGAATATAGGGAGAATGTAAGCAGGTGCAGTGATGTTCTCACGCGCTTTGTTGCAGTTGGAGAGAAGAAGTTTCTCTGTATTTGTTTCTGGCTTGTTTTTGAGCCTTATTCAAAGTGCTGGGTAACACCCTAAACGGTTTGAGGTCTTGAATAGACCACCTTCTGGTACACCTGCCCATTAAGTCATTAGCAGAGGGCTGCTACTGTTGGAGGTGCAGTTGGGATCTGGGACAGAACCTTTTCAGCACCAGCCTTGGGACTTCCCTTCCCCTTGCAAAGTCCACTCCATCCCCAAATTACAGGCATTCCAAAGCCTTGTCGAAACGGTTCAGTCTCATCAGGCCTTAGAGATGGAGTTGCTTTAGAAGTCAGTTGGATTTCCCAGTTCAATCTGCCTCCAGATTCTGGGCACAGACATGGGTTTCCAAAGTGCCATTTTGCCCACACACCACGTTCCTTCTGGTTCGATGGGGCAACAGGAGAGTTTTCATATAACAAGCTTCGATAATGGCCTTTCCTTCCGCTCCCTACAGGTTTGTTTCTGGTGACTCTGATTTCGATATGTTGGTGGTGGTTCCTGACGATCAACATGTGGCTCCACAAGGTGGACGTGAGGAAGTTCCAGCTGAGCATCATCCTTGGAGAAAGCTTTTATCTCTCCCTCGGGGCCCTGGCTTTCGCTATCATCGCAGTCATACTAAGTTGCCAGGCAATGACAATGAGCGAAGACGAACCAGATCGAGAGGAGGCAATCCCAGAAATGCAGACAGTCCAGAGCGAAACCTGAATCCCACTGTCGTGCATGAGCATCTTGTGGCAGACACTGTGCAAACCACCATGCTCTCCACGAAGGGCCACGTCAAAGTGATCTCAACACAAAATGACAAAAAACCATGGAAAGACTCCTCACCCCAACCCGCAACAGAACTGTGGCACTCCAAGCTGGCTGGCATCTCCCAGATCCAAATTGGTCAGCTGGCAGGAGGGGGTGACACGGGTGGCGCAGTGCAGGAAAAGACCCTGAAGGAAGGAGGTGAGGCTGTGGCTCAGAAAATGCATTTATGTGACTTAGGCCGACAGGCAGCTCCTTCGCTACCACCCTGGAGTCACTAGTACCTTTCAGAAGCAGGCAGGCTCTGTTTCTCTCCCTGTTGCAATACCTCTTTGCTAGGCTATGCTGCTTGTTGCAAAACTAAGTGGGAGTCGGGGAAACTGAGGCACTATTGAGCAGCTGTGGAGCAAGTAACATGAATTTGGTTCTCTCCATCCTCTGGGCCGAAGTCCGGGAGGTGAACCACATAAGCACCTCTGGAGAGGCCTTCATGCCCACTTGCCCCCAGGCAGTGGCGTAGCTAGAGGGGGTGCAAAGCACTAAGTTTTGCAGGTGCCTGAATGCACTGTGCAAGCGCCCCCCTCCCCTTCAGAGCCATTCCAGGTGGTGGTGAGCAAAACGGAGGAATTCAACTCTTTGCTGAGTCTTCTCCGGCATGCACCTCCATTTTGCTCCCACCACCTGGAATGGCTCTGAAGGGGAGGGGGCCGCTTCCACGGTGCATTCAGGCACCTGCAAAACTTAGTGCTTTGCACCCCCTCTAGCCACGCCACTGCCTGGGGGCAAGTGGGCATGAATGCCTCTCCGGAGGTGCTTATGTATCCCTGGCATGAATTATGTGCAAGCAACAGCAATGAATGGTTGCTTTATGGCAGGGTCCGGTAGATACTTCCTCGGCACGGACATCCTCAAGGAGAAAGAGACTCAGTGTGTGTGTGGCACAACAGAATGGTGAATTTGTGACTGCTGCCCATTTTAGTTGCAAGGGGGATGTTTTTGCTGAGCCGTGCCCTTAATTTTGCCATGCCCAGGTGCCCCTTCAGTGGTCGCCCAGCTGGTGGAAACTGCATTTCAGGGAGCAAATCCCAAGGGGGAGAGACTGTCTAATGGCTGAACCATGTGGATGAGGCTGGTCACAGGACTTTTCCCATGGGAAATAACCACACAATCACCGTAACTCGGGCATGCTTTGTAATCGGCTCTCTGGGCATCTTACCGTTCAGTGGTTATTTCCTTAAATGATATTTGATCTCTGTGTTCTGCTTCTAGTTTTGCATCTCAGAATAACCGGCCTGCCGCTGTCCTGCACTGCAGATTAAAACAGCGGGTGCGATTTAATTCAGAGAGATGTGCAGAGGCATCAGCATCTTCTTCCCTCTTTATAAAAACAGAAACCCCCCACATAACCCTTTGTGTTAACCATTAAAAGTCCACTTAATTCTGCCGTTTTGTTTCACTGTTTTTCCCACTCACGCCACAACCAGAGAAAGGGCTGGAATGTTGAGCGGGGGCTGACGCACACCGAAGGTCTGCAGCCCTCCTTGCACTGCCCGTGAACCTGTGTCTGTTCTGTGCAAGCGAGCAGGTCAACATCAAGGTCCCGCCCACACCTTTGCCTTATGCACCCCACAGCATCATGAAGTGGGTCTCAGGAGCAGGAGATGCCTGGGATACATAAGAGCCCCTTGCATGAGAGGTGGGCCTGGAGCTCGGTGGTAGAGCACCCGTTCAATCCCTGGCAGCATCTCCAGGTACAGCCAAAAAGAATCCCTGCCTGAGACCAAACCACTGCTCGTTGATGTCAATCATGCTAGCCGAGATGGGCTCTCCAGAAGGCAGTGTCACCTGTCCGTTCTGACAAGTCAGGGATGGGCCACGATTTAGGTGTGCTCTGAGCTAAGGCATGAAGCCGCACTTCTAAAACAGGCTGCCGCTGGCCTGAAAAGGGCAATCCAATGCTTGCCCAGGGGATGGCAGTCGTGGATCTTGTATTCCTGGGTCACATTGCCATAGCAACCATGTACAAGCTGGAGGGCAAAAGCGGGGTTGCGCAAAGACCCATGACTCCTTCTAAAACAGATGGTTTACTTGCCCCGAGTTACGCCACTTTCCAGTTTCTGTGCGTGTTCTTCCCTCAATGGCTGTCCTACCCTCTCTCCCCACCACCCCGAACCTCTCCAGGCAATGGATTGAATGTCTGAGTGTTCCAATGACTCTTTCCCCATTCAAAGTTATTCATTCACTTTCATTTTGGCTTTTCTTTCTTTTCTTTTTTTTTTTTTGGTCGACCAAACAATTCACATGAATGCCCCCATTGTGTGCAATGAGATGGAGGCATAACCCTAAACAATGAAGCAATGAAAAAGAGTAAAGTGGAAAGACGAGATATTTAACCTACAGATCCAGCCAAGGATAATAGCCCTCTGGAAGAATTAAGCAAAGAACTTGCATGCTTAGTAATAGGACCCCAGGATTATACGTATCCGATTCACAAACTTCCATATGTCTTGTGCATCCCACCCCCTCCCATATCACTGCTCAAGTGTCTCTACCTCATCACCACCAAACAGGGACTTGTGGTGGGTGGGTAGGCAGGTGAAGCAGAGTCTCCCCGCTGGAGTCCTTCAAAAACCGCCGCCGCCATGTGAGGCATGCAAGCACTCACAACCCATGCGCAGAGCACATGTGAGTGCTTGTGGGTTGTGAGTGCTTGCGTGCCTCACATGGCTGTGAAGGACTCCTGTGGGGAGGTTCTGCCTCACCTGCCTCCCCACTCACTGCACGTCCCTGCCACCAAATGTTAAAAATGTTTTACCGCTGGTAGGATAATCCAGCGTTAGTATCTTTGCATTGGCAGAAGTCAACAGTCAGCCAACATGACTTTTTAAAAAACATTTTTGCTTAAAGAAATAAAATCGCAAACTGTGTTTCATTTACAAGCCTTGTTTCATGCACAAAATTACGCAGGCCTCCAAAACTGAGGGTCAGAAAAGTTTTTCCCAAACTTTATGGTGGTTTGATATGAATTTGGGGTGCCGATTCCAAAAATGGCATCCGTTTTGCCCTATACCACCTCTAGTTTTGGAGATACGGTATAGCCTCATTAGTGAATGGTTCAAGCAGCTTCCTCATGAGGAAGCCATGGTGTAGGCTTCCTCATGAGGAAGCTGCTTGAACCATTCACTAAAGAGGCTATGCCGTGTCTCCAAAACTAGAAGTGATAGGGCAAAACGGATGCCATTTTTGGAGTCGGCACCCCAAATATACCCAGGAATTGGTGTAGCGTTTAAGGAAGCAAAATGTGTGTTGGCCCGTGTTATTTAAAATATGTGTATAAGGCTATGTGTATAAGGGATATATGAAACATAAATGAATTTTGTGTTTAGACTTTGGCCCCATCCCCAAGATCTCTCATATATGCAAGTATTCCAAAATATGGATGGTTGGCAACCTTCAGTCTCGAAAGACTATGGTATAAGCCTACAGCACCCGGTATTCCCAGGCAGTCTCCCATCCAAGTACTAACCAGGCCTGACCCTGCTTAGCTTCCAAGATCAGACAAGATTGGGCATGTGCAGGGTAACAGTTGCTGCCTCCAAAATATGGAAAAATCCAATATTCAAAATGCTTCTGGTCCCAAGCAAGTCAGTTAAGGGATACCCAACCCGTATTAGAAAAATGCTGATAAAATTGATTTCTAAGGTATCTGTTTCCAAACATAACCCCCCCCCCCCCGCTAGCAATCAGTGACACGCAAAGACCTGTTGTTGAGGTCTAGTCCCTTGGTACACATCATTCACATGAATGGGAATTACGATGTCCAAACATTAAACTTTTGACAGCAACTGTTACCCTGCACATGCCTGATCTTGTCTGATCTCGGAAGCTAAGCAAGATCAGGCCTGGTTAGTACTTGGATGGGAGACCGCCTGGGAATACCGGGTGCTGTAGGCTTATACCATGATCTCGGAAGCTAAGCAGGGTCAGGCCTGGTTAGTACTTGGATGGGAGACCGCCTGGGAATACCGGGTGCTGTAGGCTTATACCATGATCTCGGAAGCTAAGCAGGGTCAGGCCTGGTTAGTACTTGGATGGGAGACCGCCTGGAAATACCGGGTGCTATAGGCTTATACCATGATCTCGGAAGCTAAGCAGGGTCAGGCCTGGTTAGTACTTGGATGGGAGACCGCCTGGGAATACCGGGTGCTGTAGGCTTCTACCATGATCTCGGAAGCTAAGCAAGATCAGGCCTGGTTAGTACTTGGATGGGAGACCGCCTGGGAATACAGGGTGCTGTAGGCTTATACCATAGTCTTTCGAGACTGAAGGAGGCCAACCAAACTTTTGGGGACAGAATTAAATCCTGGGATTAGAATATAACAAATGGTATGACCAGAACGCAAACCCAAAGCTGGACAAAGACCTGCTGGAGCTGGAGCAGATGTGCCAAAGATGCTTCCCCTTACCTGTTGATGTGCTGGCCTCTGTCCCTCCTGCTTCCTGGGTGGCAGCACTCTCTTCTCCTCCACACTTCCTGTTCCCCTCCAGCCCTCTTTTTCCAATCTAGGGAGGAGGAGGAAGATGTTTCCCCGGAATGGCTCTGATGGTGAGTGGGAGGGGCTACTTACACACTGTGGAACATGAAATACTTACCGTGCGCCCCCCCCCCAGCAACACTACTGGTTGGCCTCATGCAGGGCCATAGCTGGGGGGGCAGCAGTTTGGCCCCCCCCCAGCATTTTTTCCAAACCTGTCCTCTATCTAATCTGGCATCAATTGGGAGTGATTTGAAGCCCCTTCTGCCACATTTTTTGTGCACAGGAAGGTGCTTCTGGCAGGGGTTGGGGAGGAGAGAGAGAGTGTGTAGAACAGGGTCCTGGGGGGGCTCTGGTTATGACCTCTGGTCACTCTGTCTCCATCCAGAGAGGGGCTGGTCAAGAGCAGCTACAAGGAGGTTGGGAGAGATTTCTCCTTGTACTTGCTGGGGGAAGGGAGGGGGCTGTTTCTTCTACTGTGGAACATGCTAATTACTATCATGTTACTGCGGGGGGGGGGAGAGATATTTCTGTTTGGAGAAATCCTGGGGGCAGGTTCTTGCCTTTCAGATATACTTTTAAAATTAATGGCTGCTGCTTGGGGGCTGGGGAGACCCTTTTTCTGGTGGGAGAAAACATGGAAAGCATTTGAGCTAAAGAGAACCAAGAACTTGAGTGTGGGAAAGGTTCTAAGCAGGGGTGGATCCTGGGGAGGCCATGGGTGCAAACCTCCTCCCCCCCAACTGTCCTGCCAGCAGGGAAGGGTGCCTGCCACGATGGAGAGCAAAATCAGGTGTTGGGGAACACCCACTGGGCGGGTGTCAAGGAGATTGGCTGGAATGGGAGACCAGGTTTACTTACCCAGCAAACAGCCACATAGGTTTTCAGCTCAATCAGGAGCCCAGGTCTACCCAAACAGGTAGACTTGGGCTCCAAGTCCAGGTGGGAGCCCAGGTCTACCCACCCAGCAAATAGCCACAGAGGCTTGAGGGGGGACATGACTGAGACATATAAAATTATGCAAGGGATGGCTAGAGAGATGTTCTTTTCCCTTTTACATAACACCAGAACCAGGGGACAGCCACTAAAATTGAGTGTTGGGAGAGTTAGGACGGAAGAAAGAAAATATTTCTTTACCCAGCGTGTAATTAGTCTGTGGAACTCCTTGCCACAGGAAGTAGTGATGGCAACTTGCTTAGATACCTTTAAGAGGGGATTGGACACATTTCTGGAGGAAAGTCCATCACAGGTTACAAGTCATGATCGGTCTGTGCAAGCTCCTGATTTTAGAATTAGGCTACCTCAATGCCAGATGCAGGAGAGGACACCAGGATGCAGGTTGTGTCTTGCTGTCTTTTGTGCTCCCTGAAGCATTTGGTGGGCCACTGTGAGATACAGGAAGCTGGACTAGATGGGCCTTTGGCCTGATTCAGCAGGGCTCTTCTTATGTAGGTTATAAGCTCAATCAGGAGCCCAGGTCTACCCAAGCAGGTAGACCAGGCCTCCAAGTCCAGGTGGGAGCCCAGACCCAGGTCTGCCTGCCTAGCAAATGTCCACAGAAGCCATAAGCTCAAGCGCGAGGCCAGGTCTACACAGCAGGTAAACCTGGGCTCCAAGTGTAGCCAGGAGCCCAGGTCTACCCACCCAGCAAATGGCCACAGAGGCGATAAGCTCAAGTGGGATCCCAGGTCTACCCAGCTGGTAGACCTGGGCTCCAAGTCGAGAGCCCAGGTCTAGCTGCCTGGTTGACTTGGGCTCTGAAGGTAGTGCTCATGGCCCCCTCCCAAATACAGACACTGGATCCACCCCTGCTTCTAAGGAGATTCAATTCTCAGAAAGCTGGGAGGATTCAGCTCAACCAGGTAGATTCAATACATTCAAATCATCTGTACTTTGCTTTTTAAAAGTGATGAATATTGTAAAAAAAACTAGTGTTCCAGTGACGTGACTGTATTTGACTAGCATATCTTTCCTCTTGCTTTGATGTAAAGTTAATACATTTTATTTTCATATGTATCAATGCATCAGCAATGAATGTGTCATCGACAAATGTTATGTAGATGCTCGACAGGCGCTATATAGGTGTTAGATAGGCATTATATAGGTGCTAGATAGGCGTTATATAGGCGCTATGTAGGCGTTAAGTAGGCGCTAGATAGGTGTTATGTAGGTGCTATATAGGAGTTGGATAGGTGTTAAATAGGTACTGTATAGGTGTCAGGTAGGTGCTAGATAGGCGTTAAATAGGTGTTATGTAGGCGCTAGATAGGCGCTAGATAGGTGCTAGAAGGTTTTGGATAAGCGCTATATAGGTGCTAGATAGGCGTTATATAGGCGCTATATAGGTGCTAGATAGGTGTTATGTAGGCACTATATAGGCATTAGATAGGTGTTAAATAGGTGCTGTATAGGTGTCAGGTAGGTGCTAGATAGGCGCTAAATGTTATATAGCCATTAAATAGGTGTTATGTAGACACTAGATAGGCGCTATATAGGTGTTAGATAGGTGCTAGATAGACATTATATAGGCGATATGTAGGCTCTAAGTAGGTGCTAGATAGGTATGTAGGCACTAGATAGGTGTTAGATAGGTTTTAAATAGGTGCTGTATAGGCGTTAGATAGGCGCTATGTAGGCTTTAAGTTGGCCTTAAGTAGGCGTTATGTAGGCGCTAAGTAGGCCTTAAGTAGGCGTTATGTAGGCGCTAGATAGGTGTTATGTAGGCACTAGATAGGCGCTATATAGGTGCTAGATAGGCATTTTCAATACAAGTAAATACTACCTGCATCACAGTGATATGTTTTACATTTGCAGAATTGCAGGCCTATGTATTGCACTGGTGTGTAAATGAAAGGATATGTTGCATGTTATTTCTGTGTAGACAATACATTTTATGTTGCATGCAGAGATGCATTGATTCTATGCAAATTATTGTTACGTTGCTTTACAGATAATGAATGCATCTTTTAAAAAAACCCACATAATTTTCTCTTCCTGAAATTTGGGGGAGTTACGGGTATTTGATGTTTCTTCATACTTATCCTTTCATTTTGCCCACCAGTATAGATACCTGACATCATTGGCCCCCTTGAAAAAATAGTTGCCCCCCCACCTCTAGAATCCTGGCTACAGGCCTGGCCTCACGGGTGGGTTGGCCCAGCACCAGTCTATGCCTCATCTCCCATAGTGGACCTTATCCAGATCATTTTCCTGCCCCCCACCCAAATCTCCAAATTTCCAAACAGTGCATTAAGAAAACCCAGCATATATAAAACTGCCATGCAAGAGAGGTGAAAGCACTATGTTTCACTGTCATTGGCTTTTGCAGGAGGACAGGAAACAGTAGGAGATGGTGCTTCCTGTCCCTCCATCAGCCATGGAACATTCAGCCACGGAAAGCCCTGCCCTTTCTTTTTGAATGCAGAAATCGAGTTTTTCCAGTGCAGAATTGAGAAAGGCTGGAAGAGACCGGGGGGGGGGGGGCATGAGAAGACAGTGCCCCAGATCATCCCATATGAAAACTGAACATGCAACTGTAACCCTGCACATGCCCGATCTCGTCTGATCTCGGAAGCTAAGCAGGGTCAGGCCTGGTTAGTACTTGGATGGGAGACCGCTTGGGAATACCAGGTGCTGTAGGCTTATACCATAGTCTTTCCAGACTGAAGGTTGCCAACCAGGAGTGTGCAGAAATGGGCTCTGTCTACATGTTCATTTCTCCCTTGAATCAGATATTTTTATTTGCGCAGGAAACAGTGGCCAAAGTTGAGCTAAAAGAGCTTAATTTATTATAATGCCTTCTTGCGTTGCTTGTTGGCACCATCAGGAGGAAGGGCTCTTACAAAAAACCTGTTGGCAAAATAAGGTGCCACCTCTGAATGACCCACCGCTCACCTAGCCCTGTGATGCAAGCAAACCATCAATTCACAAGGAAGGGTTGCTATGGCAATGTGTCCCCCCCCCCCAATCTTTGATGTTCTGCAGCTCACTTGCCTGAATAGGAATGCGTAGAAGTGAAATTGCAACTCAGTCACAGAATCAGAGAGCTGGTCCAGCTCAGCTAGAAGGAACTACGTCAAGCTTTACTAAGCCTGGATCGAACAAGGCATCTCCTTAGGGCTGTCGGATACCTTTGATAGTTGTGTGGGAGGGAGATGCTGTAACTCAGTTGTACAGTACAGTTGGCATCCTTCAGTCTCGGAAGACTATGGTATCGCGCTCTGAATGGTGGTTAGTGTCCTCTCCAGTGCGCAAAGCCTGGGTAAAGTAGATATGGAGGATAGACTGTTATCCATGCAGCAAATCCCCCCTCTCCACGTCGCTGAAATGGTCCAATGGAAAGGCAGAGGCCAATACGGTTGGTTCCAGCGGCGTCGCAGGAGTTGCCAGAACGTGACTGTGTTCAGCCATGAACTGCCTCGGGGACTCCGGCTCTGGATTTTGCCTGGAGGTTGACTCCTGAAGCCTTTTCCATAACTGGATGTAGCCACAAGGCAGTGGAGGTTTGGGACCAGAGTTTTCCTTCTCTCCGATGAGCTGCCTTCCCAGGCTGACGAGTCCCATCTACCCGGTGGCTGTTTAGTCGCCTCTTACGACAAGTACAGCCAAACTGAGGGCCTATTCTTATCCCCAGGGGGTAGCTCAGGTGAAGAGCTCATGTTCTGCATACAACCAGAAGGGCCAGGGGTTGGTTCCTGACACCTCAAAGGACCTCAGGCAGTAGCTAGAGAGGGTGCAAAGCCCTACGTTTTGCAGGGAGCCTCACCGTGCTGTGCAAGTGTGCCCTCCCCCTCCCCTTCGGAGCCATTCTGGGAGGGGGAGCCTATTCTTATCCCCAGGGGGTAGCTCAGGTGAAGAGCTCATGTTCTGCATACAACCAGAAGGGCCAGGGGTTGGTTCCTGACACCTCAAAGGACCTCAGGCAGTAGCTAGAGAGGGTGCAAAGCCCTACGTTTTGCAGGGAGCCTCACCGTGCTGTGCAAGTGTGCCCTCCCCCTCCCCTTCGGAGCCATTCTGGGAGGGGGAGCATAATGGAGGTGTACGCCTGGCTCCGAAGGGGGGGGAGGCCCTTGCACGCTGCGGTGAGGCTCCCTGCAGAACTTAGTGCTTTGCACCCTCTCTAGCTGTGCCACTGAACCCAGGGTGAAATGAGATGTGAAGTGGAAGTTCCATGTTTGGAGCTGCTGGTGTCTTTTCCTTTTTCATAAAGCATCCAGGGTGGGGTCCCCCAATTTGGATCAGGGCCATCAGACAGGGGGAGAGGGGTTAATCTTTTGCCCCCTTGCCAATGCTCCAATTTCACACATGCCCCTGCTGTTGTTAACCAGGCAAGGGAAGATCAAACACAAATCCCCCCCCCCACACACACACACATCTAAAACCAGTTGGGGGGGTGCATTTGGGCATTAGGACCCCAGTGTAAGGGTAAAAGTTTAGGCCTCTAGAAACCCCAATCCAAATGTTCTCTTTAAGCTCTTTTCGGGGAAACAACAATGCACCACCAGAGACTTCAGTCACGTGAATCCTGTGCCTCAAGTCATTTGACCCTTAGGGGAAAGGGCTGGGGGAGGGGGGTCCGATGCCTGAAACCAGGGTGACCTCATGGCAGGGACCAGCAAGACTATCTGGGACCCCTCCCCATTAAATAACTTTGAGGTCATCAGGAAAGAAAGGGGTGGTGGCCAGTAGCGTAGCCAGAGGGGGATGCAGTGAGTAATGCAGGCATTACAAGGTAGCCCCTCCCACTCGCTGTCAGAGCTATTCTGGGCAGTGATGGCAATTCTCAATGGTTCACTGAGCACCTGCGTATTGCCTTCGCTGCCCAGAATAGCTCCCATGGCAAGTGGGGGGGGGGGCAGCTGCTTACATGGCACACTGTGACACTTGCAGGAATTGCCGTACCCCCCACTCTGGCTACACTGCTGGTGATGCCTCCAACATGTGTGCCTGCGATACCACTGAGATGACTGGAGATTAGAGCTGAGGGGCAGCCCTGCTCTAGGTGACTATTTATGTGGGTCTTGAATAGAAGATGGCAGGGGGGCGGGATGGAGAGCCGATGGATGGCGAGCTGGCAGCTATTTAACTGGCTTATCCTTGACTCCTGGATCATCTCATTATTTGCTGCAAAGGGCCCTCTTCACATCTGACCCCACTCAGGCAGTGCCAATGGCTCAGGTGGCAGCCTTTGGCGTTCAAGCCTTGAAAGGGCTAATTACATTATTTTCGCAAGCAACTGTTTGCATTAGTTCACAACCGCTTCCTGTGGCGGGGCTGCAAATCTGCACCCGGGGTCCCCATCTCATCGCACCTTTGTGCTTTATTTACGCTTTCAGTCGCTGTGCAAAATGAAAGGGTTGTCGCAGCTTGGGGGAGGGCACTGAAGTCCGCTCACCCACCAGAGCCACAGATCTCTTTGTGTGTGAGTCACAGGGTGCCATTAAGAGATGAAAGGGTCCTTGTCGCAAGCGAGCCCAGCGCACATCCAAGACAGGGCTTGCACATGATGCGGGCCCTTTCTGCACCCTGGCGTTGCGCATTAGGGGTTGAGCGCATGCTTGAAGAAAAAAGACTGTGACACTGAAAGCATTAAGTGCCACATGTCAGAAATATATATATATATGTACAATTTAAAACAATCAAAACAAAAAAACAAATCTGATTAACCGCAGCAAAAAGTGGCACGGCCGAGCTTCCAAGCTAAGTTGGAGGTCCTTGGAAAACGACATAGGCTGTGGCCTCCTGCCAGATCAGACCATTGATCCATCCAGGCCAGAGCTGTCAGCCTCAGAAGCCTTCAGCAGGTGGCCTGGGACTCGGGAGTGGGTTGCAGCTTGATCTCAGGTAGGTTGCAACAGGTACCACAACTGCTGTTTTGTGTTGAGGCTCAGGCCTGCACCGTTTGAGCGGTAACCAGGGCTAGAGGCCCAAGAGGAGGCAAATCCCATTGGAGGTTTTGGAGCTGCGCTCTCATGTTGGCCCGCTTAACCTGAAAATACAACCTAGAGGAACATTCAGCGTGTTCCCGTGGCCTGGGGAGGCCTCAGAGGTCAGCCAGCTCAGGCACCGGCCAAGAGCCCACCCTTCAGAAGGCTCCTCTGGCTGGGCCAGCCCCTGAACCTGCAGTAGTGGTGGGAGTGATAGCATCTAGTCCACCATCACAGGGCAGCACCAGGGGACTGAGCCTCCAGAACACCATTATGGGGCAATACTAAGAAGCCCCAAAATCTGATGCCAGTAGGGGAATATCAGTAGGGGGCAGTCTCTCAGGAACTCTTGCCTGCAATTCTTATGCTCCCCTTTGGGCAACCCTTGATAAGCCTGGAAGGAACTCCAGTTTTCCCCAGAACAGGAAGTCTTTGGCCTCAGATCTGTTCCCTGGGCTATAGCTGTATCATGCACATGCCCCTTCTAAAAGTCACATGGAGTTGTATTGCCCTTGACCTTCTTTGGGTTCAAATGGCAGTGTCGTCTCTCTGAGCTGCGCAGCGCTAGGACCAAAAAGTTCAGTGTTCCCAAGTCTTTTACTAAGCATTTTACTAAGGAAAAGAGCCATCTGCTTCTGTATGCGCTCGCTGGATGGATAAGAGAGCTAAAAATACCAGTGCGTATTAGATTCTGTTTTAATGTGGTTATGCAACCAATTTAGTAGATGCATCAGTAACACATCCGGGATTTCTGAGGAACGCAGGATAATACTCCCTCTCCCAGCCCAATGAATGGTGCAGTTGTCACCCCATGTGCCATGTGCTAGCAATCCTATAGCACAGGCCAGTGATTCTTAAACGTCACTGTTTGTGGCCACCGCGTCACACATTGTTGACGCATAAGAGGACACTCGAAAGAATTGCAAGCTAAAACTCAGCTCTTTCTGCACACCAGGGCATCTGTATGGAGTATTCCAACCAAAAGGGTGGGGTGGAAAGGGAGAGGGTTGGATGTGATTCCCTGTCAAGACACTGCTTTCAAGGGCCAGCCTTGCAAAGGTTTTTTTTTTTTGGGGGGGGGGGGGTATGTTACAACACTTTGCTCTAACACTTAGCCTAAGACAACCTGTTCAGAAACCAGGTGCAGTGGCGTAGCTAGAAGGGGTGCAAAGCACTCAGTTTTGCAGGGAGCCTCACCGCAGCTTGCAAGCAAGCCCATTCCCTTTGGAGCCATTCCAGGTGGGGGGAGCAAAAGGGAGGGGCCGATCCGTGCTGTGGAGAGGCTCCCTGCAAAACATACTACCTTGCCCCCCTCTAGCTATGTCACTGCTTCCTCCCATGTCTCAGAGGCTAAATGTGCTTTATCTGAAATTCCGGTACTGTTCTCAGAGAGTGCACTTAAGAGAGGGCAGGAACACAAACTCCGCATACCCTTACTCTGATTTTTGCTTGCACCATCATCAGCTGAGAAGGGCTCACCTTTTCCCAAGATGCCACTGTTCACCCCAGAGCGGATGCTGATTTCTCATTAGTCAATCACAAATAAGCTTCAGGTGATTTCATTGAACACGGCCCTTTTTGTGAGGGGTGGAGGATGAACACATAAGTAAGTGAACAGGAAGGAGTAAGCCTTTCCCATTCCAGATAACCTAATGCAGGGGTGTCCAAAGTTTTTGGCAGGAGGGCCGCATCATCTCTCTGACACTGACACCGGGGGCCAGGGGAGGGGAAGAATTAATTTACATTTAAAATTTGAATAAATTTGCATAAGTTTACATAAATTAATATACTAGAGGTGGAACTTATATCAATGAATGAAGGTCTTGCAATAGCTCGAGGCCTATAAAAGGCCTTGCACAAAGCAAGGCTGGCCTTTCCTTTGCTGCTGCTACTGCATCACAGACATGAAACAGCAAGTAGTGGAGGAAGCCCTCATCCCACAGCTCATGTGGGAGGTCAAACAGTCGCCCTCATGCTGAGAGCAGCTATGTCGGGCCAGTGCAGGCTCCAACGAATCTCCGGAGGGCCAGAGGCTCATTGGAGACTGGGGGCTCCCTGAGGGCCGCATTGAGAAGCCTCGAGGGCCGCATGTGGCCCCAGGGCCTGGGTTTGGGCACCCCAACCTAATGTATCAGAGACTCTTTGTGCAACAATTGGGAATCCACAAATCCTTGTCAGACACTCCAAGGCTTGACCGGGAATCTCATGTGGCTGAGATCTAGTGGGCTACCTCAGACAGGTGGACGTGAGTAATGGACAAAGACAGACTGCAGGCAGGTTTCCACCAATCCACCACCTGAGACAACTGGCCTCATGGATGAGCCAGCCCTCATAGCCTCCCGCTTTATCAGGTTGGTCATTTAATTATCTGGTCTGTTGTTGAGTGTAGCTGCCACTTGCTTGCCTTCTTGACCTCTTCCTGATTTTTTTGAATGGTCTGAACTGTTCACCTTTGGTTGGTGTGCTGCTTTTATTGCTGTACGATGCCTTGAACACTCTTGCACTCAGAACTCATCAATAATTGAAACAGGTAATAAATAAATGAGATGGCACACATGATTGTTGACAAATGTTTTGGAAAACAGAGGTGTGCACAGGGCCGGTCCATGAGAATTTGCTGCTGGAGCCGAGCACCAGTGTCACAACCGCCATCCCTCCCCCTTCTCGTTTTCTCAATTAAAAGCACCCCTCCAATTTCATCCTTCCTTTCCAATCTCCCCCTTCCTTCCTTCTCTATTTCAAAGGGGAGGAAAGCAATGGAATGTAAGCAGCCCCTCCCACTTGGCATTGGAACAAAAAATGGGGAAAACGGGGGGGGGGAAGTGACATTTTAATTTGGGGGTATGGAGATAATAATAATAATAATAATAACAACAACAACAACAACAACAACAACAACAACAACAACAACAACAACAACAGGTATTTATATACCGCCTTTCTTGGACTTTATTCAAGACTTTATTCAAGGCGGTTTACATAGGCAGGCTTTATTAAATCCCTATTAAATAGGGATTTTTACAATTTCAAAGAAGGTTCTTTCTTTCAAGAACCACTACATTCAAGGTGTTTCATTCCGATCTGGCTTCACATCCTGGCCTCCATCCTCCCACGCTCCGAGCAGATGGAATTGCTCGGCTTCGGCTTGTCAGCTGTTTCAAGGTCGCACGGTGCCGGTGGCCTCGAACTGGCGACCTTGTGGATGTTATCTTCAGGCAGACGGAGGCTCTACCCTCTAGACCAGACCTCCTGCCCTCCTGCCCTCCAGACCTCTAGACCAGATCATCGCAGGTTAGCATTCCAGCTAACAGTTTTCTTCTGCAGATCAGGCCAGGCTGCTTGCAAAGTTTTTCAATACATAAATATCAAATATAAATGTCAAAAACTTTTTGCGACCCACCAAAAATCAGCTCATGACCCACTGGTGGGTCCCATCCGAACCCACAGTTTGGAAACACCGATTTAAGGCACTGGTTTAAGGTGGGGGTGTTATCTCAAACCAGGCTTGCCAGCCTTTCCTCCTGTGCCAACAGCATGCTCTTCTGAGTGGGAGACTGAACCCTGGATCCCATGGGCACCATCTAGGTTGCTATACCAACCTGAGCATCCGGTCAGCTGGTGTGAGTGAGCTATTCTGGCACACCTCACCCACTAAACCCCTGGCCTCAGAACTAGCTCCCTATTGACTGTAAGCATTCGGACCATTTCGTAGCCCAGGTTGCTGTCCTGCATCTCAGTCCTTGCCTGAGCTGGACCACAGCCCCGTCTCTGGCCCACCTGTGACTACATAGTGTTTCTGACCAGTATGGCATCCTCATGGGAAGTGGAAGAGTCACGCAATGGACATTTTCACTGACATCTGCAGCAACCAACAGAAGCACTTCCTTGGTCCACTGAGCTGCTAATACAGTGATGTATGGAGCGGAGGGGCCTTGCGGCTTCCTCTCTCTTAGACACTTAGACATTTCTGGCTATGGGATCGGCCAGATAATCAAGAAGATTAGTGCTGGTGCCTTCTGCTCTGGCAACCTTGTCACCCCATGTCACCATCACGCTTCAGTACCCAGTACTTCAGAACCAGACAGCGCCTAGATTGGCAATGGAGGCCTCATTACTATCCCAGTTTCAGAGCATTGCTAAATGATGTCCAGTAGTTTTTGATCTCCCAGTTTATCACCTGGAGCTTCAAGCGACTGACTTCCCAAACTTTCTCATCTGTAAATATTAATGCTCTATGAATGTTCCAATATTTTCTATTTGCTATTTGTTTTTGATACCCCCCCCATGATATTGGATCAAGCTTTTATGCTTTGCATTTGTTGCTGCTCTTTTCTGTGGTTTATTGGATTTCAAATTTAATTTGTGCTGCTTTTAGTTAATTACGTTTAATGTATTGTTTATTTGCTGAATTTATATACTGCTTTACAACAAATAGTCTACAGGCTGCCCAGTTCTAACCAGTGTTGGCACAGCGGGCCACATGGCCCACGCAGTACCCAGCGCTGGGACTGAGCAGGCTGGAGGTCTCCTCGGGGTAAAGGAACATCTGCCCTAGCCTACTCAATGGGGCTACTCAGATCTGTGTCAGCAAAATTGCTAGCACAAGACTGAGAAACCCCGTGATGGGCTTTCAAACCTGGGAGGGGGAATAGGATTTGGTGTAGGCCAGTGCCATCAATCCCACCCCCTCCTGGGCCTGATCTGTCCCATGTCTGCTCTTCCTCCACCCTTGCACCCCCTTCCTGCCCTCCCTCTGCCATTGCACTTCACATCAGGCATCTTGTTGGCATCCTTCAGTCTCGGAAGACTATGGTGTCACGCTCTGAATGGTGGTTCTGAAACAGAGTGTCCTCTCCAGTGCGCGAAGCCTGGGTAAAGTAGGTATGGAGGATAGGCTGTTACCCATGCAGCAAATCCCCCCTCTCCACGTCGCTGAAATGGTCCAATGGAAAGGCAGAGGCCAATACAGTTGGTTCCAGCGGCGTCGCAGGAGTTGGACATCAGGCAATGGTCCTGGATTCAGCACCAGCGGAGTGGCTCGGGCTTCCCCCGGTGTTGCTTACTCCCAGGGTGCTGCAAATGTGCTTTATGGCACATTTGTGACACCCTATGGTGGCTAGCATAGCCGGCGAAGAGGATTGGGTTGTGATTTGCGGTAAAGGAGGATATAAATTCAATGAATACATTAAATATTTTGGGATCTAACAGTATTTAAACATGCAGCGGCATGTAGTATATGATGGAATGTTGAGGGGTGTGCAGTGGTATTTGCTTTTGATGTCATGGCATTTGATGGATGGCATGCAATATATGATAACTGGTGAAACAACAAGGGAAGGAGGGAACTTCATGAGAAGGTGTTTGACTGCTATAAGATATCATTGGGATTTCCGGAACTGGGGGGAGGGGTTCCCTTGAGGGCACAAATCCAAACATTTGGGCATAAGCTGAAGCAAGGAAGAGGATGGAGACTGGGGAAGGGGGAAAGGGAAAAGATCTGAATTGTGAGGAAGTGTTTTGCACAAGAGCAAAATGTTAACCCATCCTTGCTCTATGACCCCAATTCTAATTATTCATTAGTGATTTTTGAAAAAGAAAAAGATTTGGGCAGTGGTGTAGCTAGAAGGGGTGCAAAGCACTAAGTTTTGCAGGGAGCCTCATTGCAGGGTTTAAGTGGCCCCCTCCCCCCACCACGGAGCCATTCCAGGTGGTGGGTGCAAAATGGAGGTGTACGCCTCTGCTTGGACGCTGCAGTGAGGCTCTTGCAGAACTTAGTGCTTTGCACCCCCTCTAACTAAGCCACTGGCATGCAATCTCTCCATGTCATGTCTAGTTTACCCCCCACCCCCTTCCTTAATTTGGAGGATGGAAGAGGAAAGAGACCTTGTTCCATCAGGAAGCTCATCAGAAACAGTCTCTTTGCAATTTTGCACAGTCTTTTGTCTCTCTGGGATATATTTTAGTCCTGGGACACATTATCACATGATTTCTTCTGGGGCTGGGAATCTCCTTATATGATGAAATGAACATCTGCTGGGAAACAGATCAAATGGACACTAAGCTCTAAATAAGCCAGGAGATGAAATGCCATCCATATGCTCGCAAGCAACCAGCTCAAATATATACAGACCACTCGCCATGTTAGATTGGAGAGTCAGTAGGCCTGGCAAGGATCTGAAGATAAGTTGTCCCTCTTTCACTGGTTGCCTCCCTTCAAGCTACTTGGGCACACAGCTCAAAGGTAAGCTTCACGCAGCTTGGAGCTCGGCTACCCAGAAGTTGGCAATGACATGCGACATCGGCAAATACATGGAAGCTGCACCCAGTGCCACTCAGCTATGCAAGGGCTTCACACAGCAGCAGGAATTGTTACAGGGAATGCTGCCCACCCTGTGTTTTAAGCAGGGTTGTCAACCAACCTGAAAGAAACAAAAAATCCTAACTGGGAGTTCATTGGCTTTGGAACGAGTTGCTGGAAAAGGAAGGAGGTGGGCAAAATTAAGGTTGGGGTCGACAGGCAGATTTCTGGGGGATTTGTAGAAGGATGGCCAGGGTTTCTGCCTCCCACTCAGTGGCGTAGCTAGAGGGGGTGCAAAGCACTAAGTCTTCCAGGGAGCCTCAATGCAGCGTGCCTCCCCTTTGGGGCCAGGCATATGCCTCTGCTTTGCTCCCACCACCTGGAATGGCTCTGAAGGGGAGAGGGAGGGGCCACTTGCACGCTGCGGTGAAGCTCCCTGCAAAACTTAGTGCTTTGCACCCCCTCTAGCTATGCCACTGAGTGAAACAATTCAACCGCTGCTCAGAAAACCTATACATTTGCCATTAGGCTCTCTGGCAGGAAAACCTCAGAGTATGTGTACAGAGCAAAGTAGTCTTTAAGGAAGCTAAGACATGGTTTGAAGAGGCTCTCTTGAGAAGCAATTCCCAGTAATATCAGTGAGAAGGTCTCCCAGCAGAATTTAAACCTGGTTCTTTAGACCCTGTCCCTGGTCTGCAAGTTGCCCATCCATAGTCCCCCTGACCTGAATACTCTGCCTGCCTGCCTGTCTCTTGACTGCTGGGTGCTCTCCAAGTCCTCAGGTGGTGAGAGGTCCTACCTAGCCCTGTTTTGTGACATCCGTTCACTGGATGGTGGTGACGGGGATTGAACCTGGGTCTCTCTGCATATACAGCATGGCCTCTGATGCTGCCAGGGATATGAGCACAACTTTGCCTTGAACTGAGTCAGATCGTTGGCCTGACTAACCCAGGACTGTTGACTGCAGTGACTGGGGGAAGCTCTCCCAGACAGAAAGCAGAAATCTCTCTTAGCCCTGTTGCTTCATGTCAAGCCTGGGCTGCTTGGGTGCGAGGGCAAAGCCCTGCATTGCACCCTCCATGATGCCCCTAGCCTGCCCCACGGGGGCATTAGGCACTGCCACTGGGGCTGAGGAGATGGACAGCATAGGGCGGTAGGACATGGGAGGTGCAGTGCTTCTGCCAGCTAGAAAAATATTTGTTCTTCTTCGGCCAAAGCAGATAGAAACTCAGTGCACTGCAGAGGCATGGACGGGCACTAAGTTGCCAAGTGCTGGTTGCTGGCTGGGCACACTGGGGGCAAAGCAGGCATCAGCAGTGAATGTCCTGGGGCACTGAGCCCTTGGCAACTGCCCTGGGGGGGGGGTTCCCCAGACAGTGGCACTAGTCCTAGAGGCAGATGTTTGTACTTGCCCCCCCCCCGCTCATTCCAGCACATCACAAATGTTGTTTGTTGCAAAAAGACCAGGAACACATGGTGATAACGGAAGAGAACCACATCTCTTTCTCGTTTGTAAGTCAAAGAAAGAACAGATGAAGCTGAGGAACATAAGAACATAAGAACAGCCCCACTGGATCAGGCCATAGGCCCATCTAGCCCAGCTTCCTGTATCCCACAGCGGCCCACCAAATGCCCCAGGGAGCACACCAGATAACAAGAGACCTCATCCTGGTGCCCTCCCTTGCATCTGGCATTCTGACATAGCCCATTTCTAAAATCAGGAGGTTGTACATACACTCCATGGCTTGTAACCCATAATGGATTCTTCCTCCAGAAACTTGTCCAATCCCCTTTTAAAGGCATCCAGGCCAGTTGCCATCACCACATCCTGTGGCAAGGAGTTCCACAGACCAACCACACGCTGAGTAAAGAAATATTTTCTTTTGTCTGTCCTAACCCGCCCAACACTCAATTTTAGTGGATGTCCCCTGGTTCTGGTGTCAGGTGAGAGTGCAAAGAGCATCTCCCCATCCACTCTGTCCATCCCCTGCATAATTTTGTATGTCTCAATCATGTCCCCCCTCAGGCGCCTCTTTTCTAGGCTGAAGAGGCCCAAACGCCGTTTGGAGGAGACTGAGTAATAAAGATTATTCTCATAATAATAACACAAAAATTGCAGGGAACTGAAACTGCTTCCTAGAATTAGAAGCTATCAGTAATTATAGCCTAGTTCCATGTGAATTCTATTTAAAGATAATATGTTAAAAGCACCTTTGATAGAAATTACTTGATTGTGCAATTGGGGGCCCCGGAGAGCTTGTTCTGCCTCTTTCTACCATGGTGCTAAGTTGGGTGGTAGAGTGGCTTTTTCTGAAGGAAATGGCCTGGGGAGATTATAACAGTCTTGGTTTGCTGTTGAGTCTGAACCTCCTCCGTCCATGTTTCCCAAACGTCCAATTGTGGGGATGCCGGGTTTTTCTGAATGAAATGGGGATGAACGCTTTCCTCTTAACTCCAGAAAAAAAGTTTCCTAGAGAATAAATTTAAGAATTCCGCAGAGGAGACTATCCTCCCCTTATGTTTTTGACTAGTCACTGATCTGAATTTGGCTACCAAATTGGTTGGCAACCTTCAGTCTTGAAAGACTCTGGTATAAGCCTACAGCACCCAGTATTCCCACGTGGTCTCCCATCCAAGTACTAACCAGGCCTGACCCTGCTTGGCTTCCGAGATCATGGCATAAGCCTACAGCACCCGGTATTCCCAGGCGGTCTCCCATCCAAGTACTAATCAGGCCTGACCCTGCTTAGCTTCCGAGATCCTGGTATAAGCCTACAGCACCCGGTATTCCCAGGCGGTCTCCCATCCAAGTACTAACCAGGCCTGACCCTGCTTAGCTCCCGAGATCATGGTATAAGCCTACAGCACCCGGTATTCCCAGGCGGTCTCCCATCCAAGTACTAACCAGGCCTGACTCTGCTTAGCTTCCGAGATCATGGTATAAGCCTACAATGCCTGGTATTCCCAGGCGGTCTCCCATCCAAGTACTAATCAGGCCTGACCCTGCTTAGCTTCCGAGATCATGGTATAAGCCTACAGCACCCAGTATTCCCACGCGGTCTCCCATCCAATTACTAACCAGGCCTGACCCTGCTTAGCTTCCGAGATCAGACGAGAAAGAAAAACTCAGTGCAATGGTGTAGCTAAGTGGGTACTCATGCTGTTTTGCAGATGCCTGAATGTGCCAAGGAAGCAGCGCCCGCCCCCCCCCGAGCCATTCCAGGCGGTGGAGTCAAACAGAGGCATTCACCCCCCCTGCCTCCCTGCATTCGCCTCCGTTTTGCTCCCACCAGCCAGAATGGCTGAGAAGGGGAAGAGGAGAGGGTGCTCGCATGGTGCATTCAGGTCTCTGCAAAACTTAATGCTTTGCACCCCCTCTAGCTACGCCACTGGCCCCGTGAGTGACCAAGCATCAATGCAAGATTGGCTCCCAGGCTGAGGAGACCATTGGCAAAGTGTTATCTGGTGGGTGCCCTAAGGCTTGTGAAACTCATGGACAAGAATTTAAACTTCCGCTTCTTTGCATGCTGAGGTGGCGCGCGGGGGGGGGGGGGAGGTCTTTATGTGGCAGTGGTTGTGAAGGCTTTTTCGCCACCAGTCACACCTCCCCCAGAACCAGATGGCAGCTAAGAGCATCCAAAAATGCCCCAGATGTTGCATCTTTTTGAAGCATTGGGGGGGGGGTGAGGAAATGGTCCCCAGCAGTGGGGGCTACCCTATTTTTGTGGCAGCAACCATTTTTTTTCTACAGTGTCCCAGAACTACACAGTATCCAGGCACTGTGAGAAAGCAAAATAGTAACTCTAAGGTACATGGCACTGAACAGAACACTACTTTTTCTTTTTCCTTTTAAAAAGGGCTCATGGCAAACATCAGTGGCGGGGCCTGCAGAGGCCCTGGCAGCTGCGCAAAGTGTCATGTGCTGATTTCAGGCTTGCAGAGATGCTAAGGGCACTTCCTGTGAGGTCGGCTAGTTCTATCCAATAGCGCCTGTGGTAGAGATGTGGCGGGTTTACCAAGCCTCCGCTGATTGGAAGGATGTAAGTGGTGAGTCACAGAGGGGAAGAATGGGCAGCCTTTCCTGTGGGTGGATGTGTTGGGCTCATAAGATCCAGTGGCACAGCTAAGGGGGGATAGGGGGTAAATTGCCCCAGGTACCACACCAAAAACCACACCGAAGTGGCATCTAAGATACCCCCTTTAGGAAGCCTCTAAGATATTGCATGGGGGAATATTAAAAATTGGGGGGGAGATGTTAACAATTTTTGTGTTCCTGGGTGCCTTAGTTATGCCACTAATAAGATAATGTAATTCTTTCACTATTTCAGGTGACACAATAGTGGCTGTTGTTCTGCACATCATTTGCAAACTGACTTCACCAAAGCTCCGACAGTGTCACTCAAGGCTGGGGTTCATCCTGACCTGGTCAAATAAGGATGATATGAACTTTCTAGGACAGTTGAATGGGTTCAAGACTCTCTAGCTGATTAATCACGTCTTGTCCACTTGGGTTTTGTGACCTTTCCATATGTACTGAGCTCTCACAGTTGGCCCCTGAAAAGGAACACATTTTAATTTTTCTATGTCTGCAGCAATCAATACATTAAACCAGGGGTGCTCAATAGGTGGATCGCGATCTACCGGTAGATCGCGAAGCAAAATGAGTAGATCGCGGAGTAGATCTGGGAGGAAACGCCGGGAGTAAGGCCCATTGTACTCAATGGGGCTTACTCCCAGGTAAGTGTGGCTAGGATTGCAGCCTCACAGCCTAATCCTAGGCATGTCTACTCAGGAGTAAGTCCTGTTATACTCAGTGGGGCTGAAGGTACACCAACATACATTGTACACATAAATGTTATATGTTATGATGGCGCGAACATTGTAAAAAAAACTCTGGTAGATCTCCGGGCCTTGCTGGGTTTCAAAGTAGCTCTCAAGCCAAAAAAAGTGTGAGCACCCCTGCATTAAACAATTCATTTGCACACTATAACAGCAATCAGATCTGGCTGCCTACACCAGGTCATAAAGCTTCTCCTCCTCCTCCTCTCGGTGCATAATGCCATTTGCAACCCTGATGTCCATCAGGAACAAGGCAGAACATTAATTCTCATCTTGCTGTCCCAGAGTCTAATTTTTCCTCTCTTTTTTCACAGAGGCATGGCAGAAGGTAAGAAATTCAGCAGATGCAGCTTTCACCCCAGCCTGGAGATACAGTGATGGGGAAATCTGCACCTTAAGAAGAGCTCCGCTGGATCAGGCCAAGGGCCCATCTAGTCCAGTTTCCTGTATCTCACAGTGGTCCACCAAATGCCCCAGGGAGCACACAAGACAACAGACACAACCTGCATCCTGGTGCCCTCTCCTACATTTGGCAAGCGGCAGCTTGCCTCTAAAACCAAGAGCTTACACATACCTACTATGACTTGTAACCCATAATCAACTTTTCCTCCAGAAATTTGTCCAATCCCCTCTTAAAGGCATCCAGGCAAGATGCCATCATTACATCCTGTGGCAAGGAGTTCCACAAACTAATTGCACACTGGGTAAATAAATATTTTCTTGTGCCTGTCCTAACTCTCCCAACCTTCTGAGTTTCTGTCTTCTGAATGCTGGCATGGAGCTTTGAAGGGCAAAGAACAGGATGAAAGTGGCAAATGGATCTCCATTCTGCCCTGCTGGATTTGTCTGCCAGTCCTAGAAAGTGGAATCTGTTCCCATCACATTTTTGTTTCTCAAGTTTATGCTTATTCGGGGAACTCAGGCCTGGCTCCCTCCCCTGCCCCCGACCTTCACCTGCCCAGAAGATAGGGGTCACTTGGGGAGTCTCAGACACACTCACTGCTACACGGCTGCAGTGGTTTCACTAGAGGGGTGTGGGTCACACCGGGTGATAAGTGGGGAGTAACAACACTACTGGCCAGAATTATTAAAATCACAGTGTTTAGGACTAATACCATCATGTTATATAACATTCAATGTGTAGTTTCGTGCAGAATGCAATGAAACGAAATATCTCTATTCTATCGAAAGTTATAGCCAAAAAACCTGGGAGGCTGGGGTGATGATGTGTTGCTGCGCCCATGGGGTGTCCTGGGGTGTTCCCATGTCCACTGCATGGGAGGAGATTCATCATGGGGAGTTCATCATCATCATGTAGTGCTAGCCTCCTGCACCGGGTGACCTAAACCCTAGTGATGCCACTGCACTGCCAAGTTTCTCCAGCAAATTCTTTGCCTGGAATTCCTATCTAATTTGCTGCCCCAATACCTATTGTTACTGATAATAAATACTGAGTGTTTGTACAGTGCATTTCACATGTTCGACAGACATGATCTCCACAGTCCTTACAACAGCCCTGTAGGCCAGACCAGATCGTAGCGGAAACGGAGGCAGGAGTGACTTGTGTAAAGCAATTGGTAGCTGAGATGACATTTGAACTGGGGATTTTACAGCTCCTACTCGACAGCAACTGTTACCCTGCACATGCCTGATCTCGTCTGATCTCAGAAGCTAAGCAGGGTCAGGCCTGGTTAGTACTTGGATGGGAGACCACCTAGGAATACATGGTGCTGTAGGCTTATCCCATGATCTCAGAAGCTAAGCAGGGTTGGGCCTGGTTAGTACTTGGATGGGAGACCGCCTGGGAATAGCAGGTGCTGTAGGCTTATACCATGATCTCGGAAGCTAAGCAGGGTCAGGCCTGGTTAGTACTTGGATGGGAGACCGCCTGGGAATACCGGGTGCTGTAGGCTTATACCATGATCTCGGAAGCTAAGCAGGGTCGGGCCTGGTTAGTACTTGGATGGGAGACCGCCTGGGAATACCGGGTGCTGTAGGCTTATACCATAGTCTTTCAAGACTGGAGGTTGCCAACCACTCCATAAGGCAGCAGAAAAGGTGGGCATGGAAGCCTTAATCTGCAGTGTGCAGCAGTTCAGCCCCTGTGTGGCCCTAGCACCATGCTTCCTGCAGCACTGACACTGTGGTTCTACTGCAGACCAAACGGTGTTTCCGAGGTTCCATCTATGCTGCAGTACCAGCAGGCCTGAACGCCTCTCCAAGCCCCACCAAGCCCTCATCTCAGCGCTTGTTTCTCTGTCTGAGCAGCTTGTGTCTAGTGGGAAGATTTGGCTCAACTACAGGTCTGCTCCCTTGCTCAGACTGATTTGAGACATGGAAGACTGCTATAGGGCAGCCTAGGGTTGCCTCAGAGCACTCTCCCATGTCCTGCGGGGGAAGGTGTGCTGGGAGGCAGTTGGCTTCCACCCCGATCCTCCTCCCCTTATCCAAATACACCCACATCTATTTGGGCATGAAGACAACCCTTGCTGAAGAACACACTGCTTGGATGAGTGACCATGGTGAATGTGCACAGGAGGGTGTTTGATTCTGTGTACAGCAATTCATGGGTGTTAACCAAGTTTTCTCTGTGGGCTTAGTTACTTGGGGTCGCCTGAGTCCTTGGCATTCTTATTCTGGGGGATCATGAGTCCAATAGACTGACTCAAAGTCACGTTCTTGACCTACTGGTCAATGGGGGGTGGGAAGAGAAAATGAAGAAGGCAATGATGAAGATGAAAGGCAAACAATCGCAACAGCTGGGCAAACATGGCTACAGCATCTGTATGATTCATCAGCCCCTTCAGATATTGAGGCATCACAGGAGCCTCTTAAGCCAAATAAGAAGGTCTAGAACAAGTGAGAAAACACACCCAGCTGTACTTTTTCCATCTAGAGATTCTAGCAAACCAAAACATCTCTTAAAGCTGCCAAAACCAAGATCTGACTGCCAGCAGTGATGGATGGTGGAGGAGGCTGAAAGTATAATTTGGGCAAAAGAAGCTGCGCATAAAACCTCTTCCCTTCAAAGGCTAGGTGTGTGGGAGCTGGGTAAGGCTGCATGCCAAGCTGGGGGATTTGTTGAGTGGCTGTGGGCAAGTGGGTCCGGGTGGGGGGCAGGGAGAAGCATCCACTTGCATCAAGGTATGAATGGTCAGACTGCAAGAGACAGTAGTTGGCAACCTTCAGTCTCGAAAGACTCTGGTATCGCGCTCTGAAAGGTGGTTCTGGAACAGCGTCTAGTGTGGCTGAAAAGGCTGATTCGGGAGTGACAATCCCTTCCACACTGGGAGCAAGTGCAGTCTGTCCCTGGTCTGTCTCCCTGGCTATGGGCCTTCCTTCTTTGCCTCTTAGCCTCAGACTGTTGGCCAAGTGTCTCTTCAAACTGGGAAAGGACATGTTGCACAGCCTGCCTCCAAGCGGGCCGCCAGGGTTTCCCACTTGTTGAGGTCCACTCCTAAGGCCTTCAGATCCCTCTTGCAGATGTCCTTGTATCGCAGCTGTGGTCTACCTGTAGGGCGCTTTCCTTGCACAAGTTCTCCATAGAGGAGATCCTTTGGGATCCGGCCATCATCCATTCTCACGACATGACCGAGCCAACGCAGGCGTCTCTGTTTCAGCAGTGCATACATGCTAGGGATTCCAGCACGTTCCAGGACTGTGTTGTTTGGAACTTTGTCCTGCCAGGTGATGCCGAGGATGCGTCGGAGGCAGCGCATGTGGAAAGCATTCAGTTTCCTCTCCTGTTGTGAGCGAAGAGTCCATGACTCGCTGCAGTACAGAAGTGTACTCAGGACGCAAGCTCTGTAGACCTGGATCTTGGTATGTTCCGTCAGCTTCTTGTTGGACCAGACTCTCTTTGTGAGTCTGGAAAACGTGGTAGCTGCTTTACCGGTACCGCAAGAGACAGAAGCCAGCAGCAAGGCCCATTCATCAGTGAGAGGATCTGGCAATAGGACCTGCCAGGGCTACTTGTGATGAGTGTAAACTGGGCTCTTACCATTGAATATCCTGGAGACTCTGGAGGCAGGGCAAGAAGACTGCAGGCTAGGACTGGGGCATTTGGTGGGTCCTGGGGCATTTGGTGGGCCGCTGTGAGATACAGGAAGCTGAACTAGATGGGCCTATGGCCTGATCCAGTGGGGCTGTTCTTATGTTTTTATAACTATAGGGCCGCTGGGTGGTCCATCCCATCCCTTCTTTATCATCTTCCTTAAGGCCCAACTACACACTACAGTTAATGCATCGTTGACAAGTATGTCCCATTTTCTTATGCAGCCATCTGACTGGTCACATGTACTCCTGCCTTGCTAGCAGGAACTGCAGCCTGGCATGTCCACAGATCTCCTCTCTTCCTCTGTGGCACTCCCGTTTGTCCTCCCATCACGTCACTGGATTGGCAGCTGAAGAGAATGCACAGGAGACATGGCACAGGTCTCGACAGAGCAATGGACCTTGCCGTACTGGGTTGCCTCAATTCCTCCTCTTGTTTTGTCCAGCAGTCCTGCAGCTGAGCGTCCTCCCCCTCAAAGAGGAGGGGTTCAACTGAGCCTAGGATAGTGGCAGCATAGTTAATAAGCAGAGTCCGAGAAGCTATAAAGGGCAAGGCTTCTGTATGGAAATGGAAGTCTTACCCTAAGGAGAAGAATAAAGAGCACAAATTTTGGCAAAAGAAACGTAAAAAGAACATACAGGAGGCAAAGAAAGATTTTGAGGAGTGCCTTGCTGGTAAAATTCAGTGGAAATAATAAAAGCTTTTTCAAATACGTTACACGCAGGAGACTAGTTAGAAAAGCTGTCGGCCCACTGGACAGTGACAAGGAAAAGGGGAGAGGGTGAAAAGAGTTGCTCTCCATTGCACTCACTACGTGAAAAGGAGCTACGTTCAAGAAGACTCCGGTAGCACTGGACTACTGGAGCCTTACCGTATAAAGCTTGATGTAGCCAGGCTCTGCGAACCAAACGAGATGCGGCGTGGAAGTTCTGTGTTTTGCAAAAGCTCTGATCTCTCCCCCCCCCCCCCACTGGAATTTGTTTTGGAGTAAACATGAGCGATATATAAGGTCGACCCGCCTTAGGAACCCACTTTAGGGGTGGAACCCAGTTAGGAGCCCACTTTAGCAGTCGACCCACTTTAGAAACTGTCAATCGAGGAGTGCATTTTTACAATCGGATTCTGTGCATGGTTACTTGGAACCCAGTTGCTCTTAGTCTAGTGAGACTTTCTCCCAAGTAAGTTTGCACAGGATTTCAGGCTTAGCTAATACATCACCAGCCCTCTTCCCAGTTACTCAGTTCAATTTAGATAAACGTGTACATTAGCAGGTTTCCAATATAGGCATCTTGAGTGTGCCACCTTCCGAAAATCTGCCCCATCCTCACTTCAGTGGTCTTGGTCAAGGAAGGCACCTGCCATTCAACATCCTTTTGGGTTAACAAACCCTGATGGAAATTGCCCACGGCCTCCTCAAGCCATCTGCTTAAGTCTCTTACTTCTCCTTGGATCCTTGCATGGAGACGGGTGCTATATGCTGAGAATGAGAGAGATGCGCCCACTCGCAATGAGTAAATGCTATCAAATTGGATCCAGTCACATTGAGGCAATAAATAACACATCTTGCACTCAAGTTGCTATGAACATCGCGCAGTGGCATAGCTAGAGGGGGTGCATAGCACTAAGTTTTGCAGAGAGCCTCACCACGCCGTGCAAGTGACCCCTCCCCCCTCCCCTTTGAAGCCGTTTTGGGTAGTGGGAGCAAAATGGAGGTGTTAGCCTCCATTTTGGCCCCACCACTTGGAGAGAGAGAGAGAGAGAGAGAGAGAGAGAGCGCATTGATAACACCTCAGGGCAGGTACCAACATTCCCAAACCTTTGCTTGATGACTCCCCCCTACCCGAGTAGCAGAATGTGCAGAAAAATTTCAACAAGGTCACTTTCCTTCATGAGGAGAGCAGCATCACGAACAGACCTGCTGTGGCATCTTTATAATAACCCATTCCCTTACCAATGTGCAGACTGAGAAGGTATCACAGAGGTGCAGGCGCAAATTAATTCACAATCACATCAGTCTCGTCTTCTCAAGACCAAAGCTGCTCCTCTCCATCCTGCCAAACAGAATATGTTGGAGCCTCTATCCCAGGGGGAAGGTGTGTCCCACCCTCCAGAGGAGAGGGTCATTGCTGACCCCTGTCAACGGCCAGGGAGGCCACTCTAAGCCTGGGGACTCAGCCAGCTCTCCACTTTGCATAAGAGCACAAAATGACTCATAACACGATTACGTTTTAACACTTACATAATTTTTTTTTTTAAATCAATCATTGAAACAAGATTAAAAAAACAACAAAAAACTTCCTACTCACTCTCAGGCATAAAACACATGTCTGCAGCAGCAGAGGATAGGGTTCTGGTAGCTTGACAAGTTGTGCAGAGGAATTCTGACCTGATCATATGCAGGGACAAGAAGGAAAGAGGAATTCTCTCTTGTACACACAGACAGGATGTTCCAGTATACCTGGTCACCCTGTCATAATGCAGTGACTTGTGTAGCTTCCAGAAGACATTGCTGTGATGCTTGCAGACCATTTTTTTTTTTTCGTTAGGCTGATGTTTCACCCATAAGAGCTCAGGACCGGAGGAGATGGTCTCCTCATAGCTGGGGATCTTTTGCCTGCTTTCTGAAAGTGCCCATCAGATGCTGGAGCAAAGTGCTGCCCCTGCCAAAATGGAAAAATAGAAAAGCCCCCCAAACATGGTAGCTTGTCATTTTTAAATGGGGGAGGGGAGAAAAGAGAGCGAGGGAGCTGCTGCCTAGGACTAGATGGGCAGTGGCAGGGAGGATGAGCACAAGTTGTCCCTTTGGGAACTTCTTTCCAAAAATTTCTGTAGACATTGCAGAATCCCTGGTTTTCCCCTATTTTAGACCCTTCTAACCCGCCCTCCGCAGCTTCTGAGATGCCCCTGTATTCTGAAAAGACTGCTGAGTCATCCTGACACAAAAGACATCATCTCAGGACACTGCTCTTCCTTAGAGCAACTTCTCCTTCTCCCTGACCAGGAAACAAGAAAACCTTGAGTTTGAGTTGGCTCATAGGACCATGAAGTCCAATGGCCATGTTCAAGAGCGGGAGATTCAGAAACTCGGGCAACTTTCCCCCAAATGACCAAATGCCCAGGCAAAGTTTGGGGCACATCCACTGGCTATACAAAAAGGGGGGGCACTGCTCCCATTCTGCACCCCGGCTTCCTTCACAGAGGGCCTAGTACTTGCCAATACACTCTGCTTTATATAAAGCAAATGTTACCAAGATACCAGAATGCTCTTTCATTTCAAAGGAAACCAAGGCAGAGGGATCTGTTCAGCCCATCACCAGCCTTCATGGGCTTGGTTTTTGCTTCCTAAATAAATGTATTTCCTAATTTCCTGAATAGCAGCTGTGCGGGGGGGGGGCAGAGATCTGGATCAGGACTGCAAGAGGGGCACAGAGAGAAATCCCCTCGCCTCCCATGCTGTGGCCCTGATCAAACACCTTGCAGCTGCTGTTTAGAACATGCTACATGTAGCTTAGCCCTCTCTTTTCCATCTAATTCTGTATGATGTGCAGGTAGCGTTTGAATTATCGGAGGGGGTAATGGAGGTAGAGGGGCCCATAAATACAAGTTATATCCTCAAACTCCCCCAATTGCAGCCAAATCACACACACAACCATCACCTTCTAAAAACAGTTAACAGCAACCTCTCCCGTCACCCTGTAATTTGAGCACTAAGAATAGGTCACAGTGGGGCCCAGAAATGGGTTCGGACCCCAAGGGAAGCCCACCTCTTGTGGTTTCTTATGTTTGCCTGCAACTAACTAACTAACTAACTAACTAACTAACTAACTAACTAACTAACTAACTAACTAACTAACTAACTAACTTCTCAGCAAGTCAGCCCACCATATCCTGGGCATCTAAGATTCTGCAACGCCTACAAAAATCCTTGTGCTTGATGAAAACAAAACACATTTCAGAAGCCTCATTTGGCAACATCACACCAACAAGCAGATTCCCAGCCAGGGCCTTGTTCCAAGGGGTACCTCCTTCTTTAAAAAAATAAAAAATAAACACAGGACCATGTGTTAAATTTGGCACCTTTCTTACTGGGATCCAATGGGCAGCAGCAAGAAACTCTCACCCGTGACAGAAAGCATTGACCCTTCCAAGCTCACTGCTTTTGGAGTGCTGCAGTCCATGCAAGATAGATGGGCTGATCTGAGAGAAGTATCAAGAGCTGGAGAAGCTTGGCTGAGTGCAGAAGGCTACAGGCAGCAGAGCATATGGGGAATAAGAACCCGCTGCTTAGTCCCTGGCCTTTCCAGGCAGGGCTGGGAAATACCAAGAAGGGAGCATTCTGGTTTGGCTTGTCATTCTGTTGTGTTGACAATCAGAGGCATCACTAGGATTTGTGTCACCTGGTGTGAAAGCTCATTGTGTCATTTCTGTGATAGATCTCCTTCCGTACCAAACCACACAGAGTAAATTACAAAATCATACACACAGCCTAAATGCAGTGGCATCACTAGGGTTGGTGTCACCCCCAATAATTTTATTTATTTCAATATATTATATATAACAGTCCAGGTCACCCAACAAATCAGTTACCAAAAAACCAGTGGCCAACTTGATGACACAGTAAGAGCTGACTCATGCTGACACCTTATTGTGTCATAGCCCCTCATAGGCTCTTGGAACAATCAGTCTCATTAGTCAGCTTGGAGTTTAAGAAATCCACTTTTTGTTACATAAAGCAGTTGTGTTTTCCTTTTCTGGTTATTTGGCTATAACCTTTGATAGAATACACGTATTTCAATATGGGTTTTTTTCATTGCATTCTGCATACAGTACTTCTTTCCAAAGCACGCATAGCTTACCTTCCCACATACGCCTTGAAATTAGGAAGCTAACGTGTGCAGGTCAAGGGGATTCCATTAGATTTGAGCTCCAGCACATCTCATTTGAGAAATTATATCGTGCACTGATTCCCAAACCTTTTAGCACTGGGATGCACATTTTTAAAAGACACTATATCAGAACCCACCTAGTTTTATGAATCTAAAAAAAGGGTTTCACTTAATCAGCCGCTCAAGCCTCTGTTTTTATCCTTTTTACTATTGTGGAGAGGGGGATGACAACACCTTCTGGAGTGTTTGTTGAGCTCCATGTTCATCAGATCAGGACCAGGGGCATGTGGTGTGGGGGGTGACTGGTGAGGTAGAGCTGCCCCACCGGAATTCTTCAAAAAGTGCCACCATCACCGCCGCTGGTGTGAATGTTCAAGCACTCGCAACCTATGTACTCCAGCCACTGGTCAGAGCATGTGGGTTGTGGGTGTTTGCATACCTCCCATGGTAGAGGCACACTTTTTGAAGAAGTCCAGTGGGGCGGTTATGCCTCACCTGCCACTCCCATACCGCGCATCCCTGTTTGGGAGCATTCTAGTGGGCTTGCATTCCCCCTTGCCTGGCCTTTAATATAAGTAGAGGCAATTAAAAGCTGAGAATAGAAGGGGACTTCCTTCTGAAGAGTTTGTTGGGGCCTACGTTCATCAGCTTGGGACCAATCTGGTGGCATTGTGTTCCCCTTGGCCTGCTCCAAAGGCTGCAGTAGCCCCTAAAAACTGCAGGACAGAGGCCACGGAAGCTGGAATCCACCAAGGAGTGTATGTGATAATGGTGATCAGGCAGCGATCCTCCCCTCCCCGGTAGCAGCTTGTTTAACCCTTGATGCACATAACCTCATCTGTCTTGTCAGTTTTGTGACCCACCAAAAATTGGGTCATGACTCACAGTTTGGGAAACGCTCATATCATGTCATTATCCCCTGAACAAAATAGTACTGTGCAATTCTGACAGCCGGCCATTGTATCATCATTTCAAATGCCACTGGGCCCGCTTAGGGGGTTGTCTTTCCTCTGCAAACCCCGTCTCTATAGCAGCAGTGGTTCGCATCATTCCCAAGAGATATCAAATCAGTTCGAGAAACAGAACAACCTGAGTCGGCTTGATTCACAAAGTCCGTCGCAAGGGCTCAGAAGTATGTGGGTGAAGCCACAAGCGGCACATGAATCCTCCACATGCACCGAATTTGGCACAGGGCAGAAGCAGCAACAAAGAGTCCACTAGTTAACTCTGACTACATCCATATAATTCTGTGTTCACACTGTGAAGACAACAAAGTCCATGCTAGGGATCATTAGGAAAGGAATCAAGAACAGGACAGCTAATATTATCCTATACACTTCTATACAAATTGTGGGGTGGTTGCATTTGGTAGATGGGGTGACAGTCTGATCACCAGCCTCAAGAATGATATTATAACGGTAGGAGAGGTTTGAATGATTGGCACCCAAAATGATCGGGGGACCAGACCACCTTCCCTGCAAAAGAAAGCTAAAGTGTTTGAGGATCTTTTGGCTAGGAAAAAGTCAACTGTCAAAACAGGAAGCACATGCTTAGCTTGACTGAAGGACTGCACAAAATCCTAAGCATGCCTACTCAGAAGTAAATCCCATTCTGTTCAGTGGGGTTTACTCGCAGGAAAGTGTTTATAGGATTGGTGCCTTAGCTGCTCTTTTAAAAATGTAAATAGATCTTGGCCTGTGCAGATCAAAACTGTGGCAACAGAGGGAAGGGGCCTTAACTCTGTCCTCCACCACTTTGCCCTCTACCACAGCCCCCATCCCAACTGGGTTCCCCACAACAGCTCTTTGGCAAGGGAAAATAGTTCAGTTGGCACCAAGAATTCATGCATTTAGATATCTAGTGTGGCTCAGATCAAGTGGCAAGGTTTTCCTGAAGTGCACCTTTCCAAACTGGGTGTAGGGGAATTGCACATTTGAATGCTTTCCCCCACACAAAGCTGCATCACCCTGCATGGAGAAAGCTAGCTCATCAGAGATAAGCTTTTAGTTTACCCTAATTTTATGCACAGGGTGGTTTTAGTGTGCAAGAGAGAACTTTTTCAATCCTTCAAGCCCTAGTTATTCTCTGGTGTGCAATTTAAAGCAATCCAGTCCATTGAAAAGCCTTGCCCCTTGATATTCACCTGAGTATCTATGGCCTGGTGTGCCCATAAAACAGGACGTGGTGGCAGAGTGGGTTGCCTCACTTTAGGCCACAGCAGTGGTTCTCAAACTGTGAGCTGTGGCTCCTCAGGGAACCATGGAAATCAGCTGTCCCCAGGTGTGGAACCCTCACAAAAACCCACCACCCTATACAATGTATAGGATTGTAGCTCTGATGGGGAGCTATGGCCGTTGGCCCAGTTGGTCAAGTGAGCTACCAGTCGAAAAAATTTGGGAACCACTGGGTTACATGTTGCATTTTTTAATGCTCCCTGCTAGAAAAGCCAGAGCACATCAGGGAGAAAGGTTCAAATTCACACTCCTCCCTGCTGAATTAGCTTTCTACTTGCAGGGAGATTTGTTTTTCATAGTAGTGGAAAATCCCCCCCCCCCATGTGACACACATGCTAGTCTAAAGCTACCTTAGTGCCATTCCCCTCCCCTAAGAAGGCTACAGGCTGGAGGGGGTGGGGAGTGAAGGGTTAAAGAGAGCCGGAGATCCACCCTCCGCCTCGATCCTGCTCTCTGATAGGCTGGGAGTGTGACAAGCGGGGAGTGGCCGGAGGAGGGGGGGGTTGCCTGCCGTTTGCCGCAAGAAAAGGGGCAAGATGCGTGTAGTGGGATGATGCGTGCGTGTGGACCAGTGACACTGGCGGCGATGAGAGGCGCCAGCCTACCTGGAGCTGCCGGCTGCCAAGCCCCGGCCGGGCACCGCTTCCACGCCTGACCGCTGGCCAAGGAGGGAGAGAGATCGGTTGCAAAGAGGGGGAAAGCCCCCCCCCAACTACTCTACACGTGTCTCCCCCCCCCAAAGGATTAACGCAGCAGGAGCCTCCTGAAGCCGCATCCAGAGCCCTTCCCTGCAAAGAGTAAGGAGGGGGGAGGATATTTTTGGGGTGGTGCATGGAGGCGGTGGCGTAGCCGGGGGGGGCAAAGCACTAAGAGCCCAATCCTTTGCATGTCTACTCGAAGTAAGCCCCATTATGCTCAGTGGGGCTTACTCCCAGGGAAGTGTGGCTAGGATTGCAGCCTAAGAGCACAATCCTATGCATGCCTACTCAGAAGTAAGCCCCATTATGGTCAGTGGGGCTTACTCCTAGGAAAGTGTGGCTAGGATTGCAGCCGAAGTCTTGCACCGCAGCGTGCGAGGGGCCCTTGGGGGAAGCAAACGCCTGGCACCGAAGGGAAGGGGGAGGATCCCTGCATGACTTAGTGCTTTGCCCCCCCCGCGGCTACGCCACTGCATGGAGGAAGATTGTTATTTGGGGGCGGCGAAGCCTTGCTGCGTCTCGCGATCGGTATGTCTCGTTTGCATCCTGGAGGTCGAAGGGGGGGGAAGAGGGATGGGGGGAGCGGAGTGGCAACCTGGGCAGCGAAATGGGGGTCTCACCTGGGGAGGGAGATGGCCTCCCCCACCCTCCTTGCCCAGGGCTGCTGAGAAACGGACCCACTCTTGCTGGGGTGGGGTGGGGGGTTGGATCGGCGTGTCTCTGGCGGGGGGGGGCGTCAGCAGCGGGGGGGCATCCCCGAGGGTGCCGCTGGCGCGGGCATGGCTGCCCAATTATGTCATCTCTGCCTTCCGGAGGCTGCAGCGGGCTGGAGGGAGGGCAGCTCGTCGCCTCGGCTGGGCAAAGATGCAGGGACCCCCCCGCCCCCCCTCTCGCCTCCCAGGTGCGCAGGCAGGGCTGGAGCCCGGCGATCGCGCCCGGGGAGGCTGCCGGAGCCCAGGCTGGTCCTTCCCGGTCCTGCCGCCCCCATTCATGTGGGGCAGGGAGATGGGTGTGCAGGGCTCCCCCCCCCACGTCTGCCAAGGGCGGCTTTCTAGGGGGGGAAGAAGGGTGCCCCCCGACCCCCTCTGCCCCCACCGCCCCTCCGTCTTTCCACCAGTGGCGTAGCCAGAGGGGGGGCGAAGCAGTAAGTTTCGCAGGAAGCCTCACCGCGGCCCCTCCCCCTCCCTTCGGAGCCGTTCCGGGCGGAGGGCGCACAGCGGAGGCATCGCCCCCCCTCCGGCTACGCCACCGCCGGGCACAGCCCTCCTCCGCCAGGCACGGCCGCCCGCATCGCCCCGCGGGGGGCGGGGGCTGCGAGGGGCTCCCCCCGCCCGCCTCCGGGGCTGGCCCGCTGGAGAAGTGGGTCACCCGGCGTGCCAGCCTCCCGGAGCGCCAGTGCCCCCAGCAGCGGCTCCCCGAGCGGGCGCTGCACTGCAGCAGAGGCGGGCGAACCCGGCGGCTGCCTGCCTTCCTTCCATGCCTCGCCTAGGCACGTCTACTCGGAAGTAAGTCCCACTATAGTCAAGGGGGCTGACTCCCAGGTAAACGTGGGGGGAGGATTGCTGCTTTTGGGGCAAGGATTCCAGGTGTGTCTACTCAGGAGTAAGTCCCACTGTAGTCAATGGGGCTTACTCCCAGGTAAATGTGCCTAGGATTGCTGTCTTTTTTGCAAGGACCCTCTGCTTGTCTACTCAGAAGTAAGTCCCACTGTAGTCAGTGGGGCTTACTCCCAGGTAAATGTGCCTAGGATTGCTTTTTTGCAAGGACCCTCTGCATGTCTACTCAGAAGTAAGTCCCACTGTAGTCAGTGGGGCTTACTCCCAGGTAAATGTGCCTAGGATTGCTGTCTTTTTTGCAAGGACCCTCTGCATGTCTACTCAGAAGTAAGTCCCACTGTAGTCAATGGGGCTTACTGCCAGGTCAATGTGGCTCCCAGACCTCCTCCTGCACCCCCCCCCCCACCAAGGCTTGGAGGCCTCAGTCAGCAGGGCTGGGTTGGAGAACTGCCCAGGCAGTGGGCCTGTGGGCTCCTCCCACTGCTGCCCAGGCATGGGCTGGGGGGCTCTGCAGCACCTCTTCCTCCCCCCTGGAGCTTGCAGGCCTCACTGGAAGGAGGCTGGAGTGCTGGGCCCCTTGGAAAGGCTGCTCTGCACTGGGCCTTGCCATGGTGACTCAGGGCCCACGGGCTGGAGAGGGGCTTTTGGGAAGGCCCAGAAGCAGAGCAGGAAGATGCCAAGGCCACCCACCCAGTAGAGTACCTAGAGGGGGTGCAAAGCACTCAGTTTTGCAGGCAGCCTCACCACTGTGTGCAAGCAGCCTCTTCCCCTCCCCTTTGACAAATTCTTCCATTTTGCTCCCCCCCTCTAGCTACGCCACTGCACCCACCAGTAATAATATCCAGGGCCTGATCCAATCTGGCTGGGCATCCTCCAGATGGAGGTCAGAGCCCAGCTCAAGGCTGCTGCGAGTGCTGCCCTCGTTCCCATCTTAAAGAACCATTAATTCCTATCCCAGGCTTCTTAAAGAACCATTAATTCCTATCCCAGGCTTCCTCCAAGGGGGCTCAGGGAATAGTCACCAAGGTACTTCCCTACCTCTTTAGCCTTAAACAACAACCCTGTGAGGTTGAGCAGGCTGAGGAACAGCCATTAGTACACTATCAGGAAGTTTCAGAGCTGGGTGGGGACTTTAACTGGGTGCGCCAGGAGACCCATCCTGAGACACACTGGAGCCTAGTGCTATATATCTAGTAAGGTAGTAACAGCAGCAAAGTTGCTTTTCCCTTATCAAGTTGCTTTTAGGCATATATACCCTGCTTTTCCACACCCCCCCCAAAATGGTATCCAAAGCAGCTCACAAAAACAACAGTATTTACATTAGTTAAATAAGGGAGGGGTTGTGGGTCAGTGGAAGGACTACTGCTTTGCATACTAGCCCCCCCCCCATACTGGATCCCTGGCAGCAAATTGGATGCTGCAGCTGTATATTGCAGTGGCATAGCTAGAGGGGGGTGCAAAGCACTTTGCAGGGAGCCTCACCACAGCATGCAAGGAGCCCCTCCCCATCCTCATTAGAGCCACTCTGGGCAGTTCCATTTTTGTTCCCACCTCCTGCAATGGCTCGGAAGGGGAGGGAAAGGGACCCCTTGCATGCCCCAGTGAGGCTCTCTGCAAAACTTAGTGCTTTGCACCCCCTCTAGTTATGCCACTGGTATACTGTATACTGCAGCTAATTTAAATAGAACCCAGCCTGGTGGGGATCTGATCACACACGTGCCTTGAAGCATGGGTGTGTTCAACTTTTGGTACACCCTGTGGGGTGCAGCAAGAAGAATGACCTGTTTTCTCAGGGGGGCATTTTGTTTCCCAGTGAGCAGCTTGAGTGAGGGGGGAGGGTCAGGCTAGAAATGGTCAAATTCCCCAATAAATTGAGTATCCTCTAGCAGTCAAAGACTTCATGTTTATGGAGCTCAGCTGCACCACTGCATATAGACAGACACACCTGCTCGGGGAGGAACTCAGCAAGGGTCCTTCCCAAACTCACCTGGAGATGGTGCCAGGGGTTGAACTTGGGGCCTTCCTCATGCCAAGCAGGCATGAGTATAGCCACATCTCCCATCCTCAAAACCTATGGTTGACACTCCCTTTAAACCCAATCAGACCACTGATCCATCTAGTCCAGTGATAACCATTCATTCCTGTGGCCAGTAGCCTGCCTCTGAGCCCTGCTGCTTGAGAGTAAACCTGTCTGTGTGCAAAGCTGAGCTGGAGCTTCTGGTTGTTCCAATCATCACCTGAAGATCAGACAGGAGGAGGACCCAGCAATGCTTCTTGATGGCTTTTCCATGACTGTGAACCTGCTTTTCTCAGAGGCACATGGACCAGCTTCTCTGCTTTCAGAAGCATTATCTTTTGGAGGCCTGACATTTGTTTGGGGAGAGGAAGACCGTCGTCCATGACACTAAGACTTCCTCTGTTTTGAACCTTTAGCACTGTAGATGCTTAAATACTTAAAAAGCATTCGGCGGCAGCCTTGCGTATGCTCTCCAGGCCTCGGCAAGTAAGCTTGCTTCCAATGCCAAAGCCACGCTAGAGATCTGATGCGGCTTAAAACTGGTTTTTAACACCCTCCTGGCTTCCTGAGAGAATGCCAAGAAATGGTTCAGGTGCTGAGGATTCTGCTGGCATGAGGCTTCCAGCTCCGGTCCCAGTCTGGCAACATTTAGGGTTCCTAGAAGAGGAGCCAGGCAAGTCTACCAGGGCTGATCCTTTCTTGGTAGCATAGATGTGCCCAAGGAAAGGAGTCGCTGGCTCATGGTGACAACTGCTGGCTGCAGTCAGCTGCCAGGAAGCTGGAGAGTGAACTTCAGAGAGATGTTTGGGGTTTGCTTCTTCTCCTACATGTAGAAGGTATGTACGTGCATAGTAATGAGGACTCTGCCCAGGATCATCTGGGTACCTTTTTCTGCAGGGCTGGCCCAAGTTCTCCTGACGCTTGTGGCTGCATGCATGTGCCCATGCCATGCCATACCCACCTCCACTCCTGTTCCAATCCAGGAAGTGAAAGGAGAAGGAGCAGTGGAGGCAAGAAGGTAGACAGAGATGGGCACTCCTCCACCATCATCATCATCATCAAGCTGCTGCTTGATGTGACAGCTTCAGTAGGCCTCATGGATGGGCCAACCCTGTTTCTGTTCGGGACATTGGTCGCAGCTGATTGTGACATCGTTTCATTCATTCTCAAAATTAAAATCCTGCTTTTTGTGTTACAAGAAAAATCAGAGCTGCTAATGGACAATGAAGCAATCGTAAAAATGCTTAAAATAATAAAAAAATTGCACAACTGGGCAATTTCAATGTGAGAAGCAGGGTTTTCTCTGTAGTGGCACCGCAAGTGGAGCACTTACTCCCTGATGAGTTGAGAACTGCCCCCTCCTTAGTGACGCTCTAGTAGTGGCTGAAGACATTTTTATTTCAACTAGTATTCCGAGTGTGTGTATGTGGTGTGGGATGAGCTGCCTCTTACTAGTGCCACTTATGGCTTTTATTAGTGGGGTTTTTGTTTAACTACTGCTCTTATTGTGTTTTTTATCTGGGGTTCCTGATTTCATAGTTTATATTGCTGTGTTAATGGCATCCTCTCTATGCTGCTTTGGGGTTTGACTCAGGTTGTCAGAGCTGTGTGCTGGTTTTTATCTGTATTTTATTGGTTCATAGTTTTGAGTTGCCTTTAAAACTGTGTATTTAATTTTACTCTGTATTATGAATTTTGTTAGCCACCTTGGGCTTTTATGGAAAGGTGGGATATAAATCTTTTAAATAGTGCAGCAGCAATAAAAATTCCTCCACATCTGCCTGCTTACACCTTTGCCAGAACCTGTCCCCAAAATCCCCCTCTTCAACAAGTGACAAGAACTGAGCAGTGAGGGACCCAGGTGAGCTACCATGGCAGAGAATGTCCTTCAGACCTGCCTTCTGAATCTCTGGTGGTGATTTGAGGATTGATAGAAGAGGAGGTGATCCTTTGGGTAACCTGATTCTAGCCAATGGTACAAATCAGCACTTTGAGTTGGGCCTGGTAAGTAACCAACAAAACTGAAATGGAGTGACTTCTTGAGTTAAATGGTGTGTCCAGGTAGCCCTGCTTAATATACCAGAGAGGCATTTTGGATCAATGGAATGTTCCAGGCATGTCTCGAGAGTAAAACACTGCAGTATCCAGCCTGGAAGTGATTCAAGCCCAGATGAGCAGGGCAGAGGCAAAATGGCCCTTCTAGTGCAGGTTCTCAAACTCTTTAGCACCAAGACCCATGTTTTAGAATGACAATCTGTTGGAACCCACCAGAAGTGATGTCACAGAAGTGGCATCATCAAGCAGGAAAATTTTTAACACCCCCCATATAACAAAACCAAATCAATTAAGTAAATTAAGTTTATAATAAGATTAAAAAAATTTATTTAATAAAAGAACTAACCCTTCTAAGCAGTTGCTGATCTGTTTTAAAAAAAAATTCCCCCCAAAGCCTGAAGGCTGCAGTCCTATCCACACCCAGGATAGGGTCAACCCCATTGCCTATCTGTGTTAAAAGCCTATACAGGTGGGGTCTGGGTATCCATGGGGGGTTCTTTTCTCGGACCCCACCCCAGGCGATACTGAAAACCATGGATAAGGAAATCTATGGATGTTGTCCTTTTAAGCCCTTCAAAGGGGACCAGGTCTGGGGCTTCGCCAGTCCTCCTAATGCATACAAACATCACTTTTGGTGTTCACCAAAGAAAAAACAAAGTAGCATTTTTTTTGTGCTATGGGGTTATTTTAAAGCCTGCAGAGGCCATAGGCAGTCACAGGTGCAGGCTGTGCTTTGGACGTTCAGGTGGACCCAAGTCAAGTTCAACGCTAGTCCGGGGGACCTGTGTTGATCCAGATCCGCAGATGCAAAATCAATGGATAAACAGGCTCCACCTGTACATTGTAGCCTGTTAGAAGTACAGATCTGTAACCTTTCCCAAAATGCAGTCGCATACCACGGTAGCATCAAGTACAATATATTAAAAATGAAATGAAATGAATGGGGATGTCAGGGTTCCCCTGACTTACCTGGGAGCCAGCCCCCAGGCCAGGCGGCAGCAGCAGCAAGGAGAGGGACCCTGTAGCTCACAGGAGAAGGGGAGCCACAGGCAGATCCTCACACCTGCCAGGAGAACAATAGCAAGGCCAGAGGGGACTGGCTTGCGGACTCTTGGGAGCAAGCTCCAACAAGCCACAGCCAGGCACTCAGCAGCAAACCTGGCCAGTTCCCAAGCCGGGCACTGGGGTCGTGGGGGACCAAGCCAGTTCTTGACCAGCTAGGCAGGCCTCTGGCAAACTGCTCAAAGCTCCAGGGCTCACCGGTGTCCCCAATACCTGCTGGTCTGTGGGGGCAGCACCACCCACAAGCCTAGCCCATCCAGGGGCGAGAGTGTGGCAGCAGTCCCTGCAGCCTGGCTGGCAGGCAGAGCAAGAGAGAGAGAGGCACAAGTGAGAAAAGGGAGGGAGGGCTTAGGTGGCCAGCATTATAACCCTCCCAGGGAGGAAGGGGTGGAGGCGAGGGCTGGCCCCTAGCATAAAACCCAGCCCAGCCTGGGATGAAGGCAGAATTGACCAGGCTACTGGCTGGAGCAGATGCTGGCTAGCCCATGAACCAAAGCAGCCTATGGCTGTGAGGGTCCTAGATGGTGGGGAAGAAGGACCTGGACCCAGGTGATGTAATCTTCTTCCCCTACAACCCTGCTGAGGCCTCTTGGGTCAGGCTGGCATCACTGATGCCAGAGCTTGAGGTGCCCTACTGTTGTCTCCTGTGACCCAGTGGGTCCTATATGCCCTGGGACCCACCTGGTTGGTCCTGACCCACAGTCTGAGAAACACTCTTCTAGTAGGTTGTTCTTTAGGATGGGCTTCTTGCAGTGTGGTTGCAAGCAGCTTCAAATCAGCTTGGAAGAGCTTCCCTGGAATCTCCAAGTAGAGCTGGGGAAGACCCCTGGCCAAAACCCCAGAATTCTGTAGCCAATAAGTATAGGCAGTGTGGAGCTAGATGGACCAATTGTCTTACTCCAGTGCTTCTCGCATGTGGGTTGTGACTAGCTGTAAAATAAGGGGTTGTTTAAATCTCTGTATCGGTGTTTCTCAAGCTGTGGGTTGGGACCCACTAGGTGGGTTGTGTACCAATTCCAGGTGGGACCCCATTCATTTCAATATCTTATTTTTAATCTATTAGACTTGATGCTCCCATGGTATGTGACTGCATCTGGGGAAATATTGCAGACCTGTACTTTTAACAAGCTACTATGTCTATTCTTTTAGCAATGATAGTCAATGGGACTTACTCCTGGGTAAGTGTGGGTAGGGTTGCAGCCTAGATTGTTAGAAATTTTCCTGCTCAAAGATGTCACTTCCAGTCATGACATCACTTCCGGTGGGTCCTGACAGATTCTCATTCTACAAAGTAGGTTGCAGTGCTAAATTTGTGAGAGCCACTGCTCTATATATTTTTGGGAGAGTCGCTGTAACAAGTTTGAGAACCCCTGTTCTAGGATGATACAGGCTTGCAAAAGTGTAGGGGGTGTGTGTGGACCTTTGTTGCTATGAAGCCTGCCTTCAGAGAAATATTCAAGTAAAATGCCACGGAAATTTGCTGTGCTTATTGGTTATTTTTCCACCCAAGTGGGTAGTATATCCACCCTGGGTTATTGGTTCAGCTGAATTACATTTTTCCCCTTTTGGGTTAAGTCCCTGTAGAAGTTTTGGACTGCATTCAGGTGTGTTGCGCTGGATCTCAGAGATGCTTGGGCTTCATACGAATATCCCCATTCAGTCCTTAGCAGCACTTTAAGCAACTTCTGCTTTAGAAAAGTGTCACAGCCAGATCTATTATAGTCCCAGTTCACCAGTGAGGAAGCAGGAACTGTTAACCAATCCCACTTGCCTTGTGCAGGGACCTAATCCTCCCTGGGTTTCAGCCTCCTGGTTCCTGACAGTGAATTAAGCTACTGAAGAAGGAATCTTACTGGATTCAGTATATTAGTTTTAGATGAATAATCTTGCATTGCCGGACTAGAGCTTGCTGGCTGTGGGACTACAGCACTTTAAGGAGCTTTTGGAGTGGCATTTTAGTGGTAGATTAAAAGATTATTAAGAAGCCAGGCTGGATTTGGTGCCGTACTTCCAGTTGGGGCTATTTAGAGTAGGATTTTTGATCCTCTTGTCTGTCCAGCTTGACCTTAATGTTCTCCTGAAAATGACCATGACAATGAGAATCTGGACAAGGCAGACTGACGAAGGCTGCTTGGTCAAACCTTTGGGGCTGGCAAGGTTGGGTTTTTTGGTGCAAGCCTTGGCAGGAGGGAATTGAGTGGTGGTAGCCAATGCTTGTACCTTCACCTCCTTCTCCGTTTGCCTTAGCAGAGGTGTGGCAGGCTGAAATGCAACAGATGCAGCTATCTCCAGCACAGAGACCTAGTGCTAGAAAGAGGTACACATGTTGGCTAACAAATTCATTATTTCCTGTGCACTCGCCATAATGGCTGAGTAGCCCTGCCAAAAGCACTGCCAATCTCTACAGAAGCATTTGTACCTGCGCCCCATTGCTTGTCTCGTTAGCCCCTCATTAAAGCTCCCTTTTCTCGCCATATTTTCTGGCATGAGATTCTCGCACTTCGGGTCTGGGCATTATATAAGCTGACACTGGCATTGCTGGCAGTTCCGTATGCATCTAAGGCGTTTGGGCCTCTTCAGCCTAGAAAAGAGGCGCCTGAGGGGGGACATGATTGAGACATACAAAATTATGCAGGGGATGGACAGAGTGGATAGGGAGATGCTCTTTACACTCTCACATAACACCAGAACCAGGGGACATCCACTCAAATTGAGTGTTGGGCGGGTTAGGACAGACAAAAGAAAATATTTCTTTACTCAGTGTTTGATTGGTCTGTGGAACTCTTTGCCACAGGATGTGGTGATGGCGACTGGCCTGGACGCCTTTAAAAGGGGATTGGACAAGTTTCTGGAGGAAAAATCCATTACGGGTTACAAGCCATGATGTGTATGTGCAACCTCCTGATTTTAGAAATGGCTATGTCAGAATGCCAGATGCAAGGGAGGGCACCAGGATGAGGTCTCTTGTTATCTGGTGTGCTCCTTGGGGCATTTGGTGGGCTGCTGTGAGATACAGGAAGCTGGACTAGATGGACCTATGGCCTGATCCAGTGGGGCTGTTCTTATGTTCTTACATGGTGCCTCCACTGACACTTTCAGTGTGTGGGGAGAGATGGTTAACAGCGGATGTCTGTGTCTGGACTGCAGTACTTGGTGGAGGAACAAATGGAATAAAGTCACCATCTGTAGGGTTATGATAATGCCCCTAAACTGAAATTTCTCTCTCACATACATACTTACACCCCCCCCCCCAGCTAATATTGTGCTGGTGTGTCACTTTTGTGGTGCCTGCTCATGGCAAGCACATTAGACCAGTGTTTCTCAAGGTTTGTCCTCTGCCGTACCACTTCATGTGGTCCACCTATTTAAAGTACCACCGGAAGTAACTCATTGCAGTGACAGTTACTTCTGGGTTGGAAGGCCAGGTGTGATGCAACAAACACCAGTAAGAGGCTCCAGGTGGATGGAAGGGCTTTTCTGAGCACAGAAAAGCATGCTTTGGAGCTCTACCCACCGAGCTGCTGTTTGTTGCTTCACGTTCTGGGTCTTGCTGCCGCACCACCTGCAGAAGTCCTGCAAGTACCACCAGACGCCACCTCAAGTACCACTGGTGGTACCTGTACCACTGGCTGAGAAACACTGCAGTAGACAAACGATCCTTGCTGTGAGCAAACTGCCGATGGAAGCGGCTAAGGTGCATGCATTTGTCCTGAGCTATCCAGCCACTTCTGGCTGTCATGATACAGTCCAAGGTGTGGTGTAACCAGAGTCTACCATATTCAGCTACATGACCTGCTGAAACAACAAGCTTTTTATTGCCTTCCCCCTCAATCCACTGAGGTGTGTGAACAACGCCCTCAATGCCAAAAAAAAAAGATACTGCGTTTTTCATGCTATGATGTTTGGACAACAAAAGCATTGTTCCTGTGCAGGAGAAACAGGAAGTGTAACTGCTTAGACTGGTTTTGTCCCCCTGGGTGGAATGGCCATTGGGGCTCCGGAGTAGAGCTAATGCTATAGTCGGGAGGTTGGGTCTGGATAGGAGGAGGGCGCTCCGACTAATAAAGCATCACGAGGTCTCTAGGATAACAATTCCGGTGTTCGTCTCATCAGCCCAGTCACACTGAAGAGCGCAAAATATTCTTGAACACGGAGTGATCTGTGACATCTTGGTCTGGTTGGGGGTTCTGCTGAGTATGTAATTGTGCTGACACATATAACCAAATTCTCATTGCTGTCACTGGATCTAATTCACGTTCATCTAGGAAATTTACTTTGTAGCGGCATCTAACCCTCAGAAATACTCCTAAACGTCATGCTGTGAACTAGCAATGCAGTGTAGCTGTCAACTGAAGACATGAGTGATAAAGCTAGGCAATGAAACTGAAGATCCGTGCAGTCACGTAGCTACAGGGGGTGCAAAGCACTAAGTTTTGCAGGCCCCCCCCGAATGTGCCATTTTGCCTCCATTTTGCTCCCACTACCCGGAATGCCTCCAAAGAGGAGGGGCTGCTTGCACGGCGCGTTCAGGTGCCTGCAAAACTCAGTGCTTTGTCCCCTCTCTAGCTATGCTACTGATCCAGCATGGCTGAGGGTGCAATCCTAAATACACTTCCACCCGGTAGTAAACCTCTTGGAATTCAGTGGTTCTTACGTTCTGAGTAAATATACATAGAATTGCATTGTGAGCGAAAGATCAATGTGCTGGAGAGCAAAGGATTCTCTGTGCACTGTTCAGAACATTCACAGGCTGGGCTTGGGCTGACACATGTCTGCAAGAGACAGGTCACGGCTCTTCTCTTGCAGCTGGAGGCTTGCTGGTGTCAACAGATGGCTTTAAAGAGGATTAGACAAAGGCATGAAAAACAAGATGGTCAGTGGCTGCTGGTCATGAGGGTTATGGGGAAACTCCATGGGGAGCGATGGCAAGAGAGCATTCTTGCTCATATCTCCTGCTTGTGTTCTTGGAGGCTTCTGGTTGACCACAAAGAGGAAGAAAAGATGCTGGACACTACCTTGGTCTGATCCAGCAGAAGGAAGAAGTAGCGCCAAGAAAAGACAGAACTTTTGGTAAATAAATACTGGTAGCAGCATGAATCTGTCTTTGCATCAAATGCGAAGGCCAGCCTTGTGCAAATGTCCTTGGAAATAAGCTCCACAGAACTTGGTGGGACTGACTTCTAGCTAATAAGAACCCTAAATATTGTGTGTACCAGAATGGTTGCTGGGAATCAATGTCCATGGACGGGCAAACCTTCAGAAACTGGGCCAGCGACCTGCTCCTCCTCAAACCTCTGCAGCTCTCGAAAACCGCAGATCTCCTTTTAGGCCCAGGGAGGTTTGCTGTCTCTGCCTTATTCTTTCTGTCTCAGCTGTGATTGGGTTTCTGCCTCTCTCAAATCGCACCGTCCCTGGTCACAGACTTTGTATAACGTGCAGCGCAATCCTATCTTGCGCTGGAACAGGCAGGCCAGGAGGCCTGTGCTGTATCCGGCGCAAGACTGGGCTCCGAAATGTCTCAGCCAGAGGTAAGGTAAGCCACTGCAGCCCCAGTGGGTCTCCTCGTACTTGCGCCACCTCTGGAGATCCAGGGAGAGAGGTGCATGTCTTGTTTGATGTGGCCACCAAATCTCTTGATAGCCTGAAATCTCCGTCTTTGGTGGAGATCTTTGCGGCAGGGAGTTGTACCTGCTACAGTGGTCAACTTGAAAGCCCTGGAGACCCTTTTCGCATGGGAAGAAGTCCTCATATGTTGAGTTCTGGGGCCTTCAGACTGATGTGCTGAACATCCCAGCTTGACTCTGTGAATGAAGAAGAAGCCCTAGAATGTGCTTGTGGTTCTGTTTTGTGCCCGTTCCTTGGAGGGCAAAGTCCATTGATCCATCATGCTGTCTAGTCCCTGATTTTCCTATTGAGAAGCCCGTGATGGCCACCCTCTAGGACCTCAGCTTAAAGACCTCTGTGCTCGAGGCAAAATAAATGTGCACCTCCCTTGCTTGTCTTCTACTGGCCTCCACCTTCTTGCTGTTTTTAAAGCCCTTTTCTGCCCCTCTCCCTCTCAGGGTGAATTGGAGCTGTGGAAAGTCCTCCACTGCTGGGTCCTTCTGCAGTCTTTCTTCCCCTTCCCCCCCCTCCCTGCCATCACGTTCCAGCAGCCTAAGGACTGCCCTGGGAAGCCCAGGCTGACGAAGGCTGGAGAGTGGAGGAGACGTTTGCAAGGGAGATGAGGTTAAAGAGAGCTGACATCTTGGCGGGGCGCCTCGTAACGTTGTCTTTGAAACGGCAAGCAGAGGTTCTCGGGCGACCTTCGCCTGGGAGAACAGGCCGTGCAGCGCGGCAGCCCATTCAGTCGCGCAGAGGCCTTTTGTGAAGGGGAAAGTGAGCAAAATAGAGACGTTGGGCAGGCTGCCAGCTTGGCTGCCAACAGCAAAGGGAGTTTCGCTGTTTATGATTAGATTTCAGTTACGCTCGGTTTCGGATCCAGAGAGAGGTTTCTGTTTTTGTCTCTGTTACGGTTCCGCGTTCTCCAAGGTGACACCGAGTTCAGGGCTCGGAACAGGCAGGTGCCTGTAGGGTCAGAGGGGGTGGGGAGGCGACCCACAGGGCTCAACTAGTCAGAATATCAGACCTTGCCCTGGTCCAGTCCCAGAATCGGCATTTAAATTGCTCTCACTGCTAATATGTTTAATATTCAATGGAGAACTTGAAAGCTTGGAATGGAGTCTACAGGCTCTGCGCAGCGCTTTGATGATTTCATGTTGTCCAACATTGCCTTCTGTTCTCCTGGAGCAGATTTGGAGGGGGGGAGGGAGAAAGCAGCGCATGTTCACCAGCCCACCCGTTCATCCCCCGCTTTCTTTCTCATTTAGCAAAACTGTTCCTTGGACCGTCTAGGCATCTTTGATCCTTGTTCACTGCTCTGAGCCCTGGGAAATCTGGGCCGTGTGGCTCAATCAGTGCTTGATTTCTGAAAACAAGAGGTTCCAGGGCTCATAGCTGCCTAGAAAATTTATGGCGCAGGTCTTGGAAGCTCTGATTCCATACACTCTCAATCCCTAATGTAAAGGAGGTGGTCATGGCTAGTCTGTGCTCATAGAAAGCCACTCTGTATTTGCTCAGAGGCACTCTTTTTTATTATGTTGATTTTCCACTCTCCAAGGCTGATGAGAGACAGTTTTTCTTTTCCTTTCTAGGGTGCGCACCATTAATGTGGGCCCAGTAGTGACACTCGCTACTCAGCCTGTTGTGTGAACCCCAGAATCCAGGTGGGTTCCTGGGCAGAATATATGAACAGGTGCAAATTTCCTTAGGGAAGTTTAGAAACCATCCTTGCATTGTCTAGTCCACCAGAGCAGACTGTAGGGCATCTTCTTCTGGAACAGCCCTGTGGAGGGTTTGTTCTTGTATTCTTCGAGGCCTGATTAGACTGTGAATGAGGTACAGTGTGCCAGCTGGTGCCTTCTAGTCCTGCCTGTTTATTGCTTGACTAGGTCTGTTTTGTGCCACTCCGCTGTCTTCTACACAGCCTTCATGCTGTGTTTGGGGCTTTAGTGCAACGTCTCTCTTAAAAACGTCCAACCCCAGGTCTGCCCTGCTTAGTCCAGTCAGTAATTTTTATCTGGTTCTGCTTAGGTGGACAGGCTTGTGCATCTGTTCCTAGAACTTCAAGGTCCACCAGCTGGAGCAAGGTTCAAAATAGTGGCTCAGGGGATTGGTGGACATGTAGGATTTAGAACCAGGGTGATTCTGAGCACATGATGTCTCCAAGAATCTATTTCCAGGACCAAATGGAGCTCAGATTCTTTCTTTCACACGCCAATCTACTCCTGGTTCTCCTCTTACCCCTCCTCCCATTTCTTTCTTTTTTTTCAGCAGCCTAATTTACAAAATGACGAACATTCACCTACCCATAACAACAACAACCACAGTATTTATATACCGCTTTTCAACAAAAAGTTCACAAAGCGGTTTACAGAGAAAATCATAAATCTAATGGCTGCCTGTCCCAAAAGGGCTCACAATCTAAATAGCTTCGAGCCTTCTTTTTCCCTCTGGTCTAAGGTCACCTAGCTTTGATCTGGGAACTAAGAACTAAGGGGCATTATCATAACCCCACAGATGGTGACTTTATCCCATTTGTTCCTCCACCAAGTACTGCAGTCGAGATACAGACATCCGCTGTTAACCATCTCTCCCCACACACTGAAAGTGTCAGTGGAGGCACCATGTAAGAACATAAGAACAGCCCCACTGGATCAGGCCATAGGCCCATCTAGTCCAGCTTCCTGTATCTCACAGCGGCCCACCAAATGCCCCAGGGAGCACACCAGATAACAAGAGACCTGCAAGGCTTCCTGGGAATTGTAGTTAAGAACATAAGAACAGCCCCACTGGATCAGGCCAAAGGCCCATCTAGTCCAGCTTCCTGTATCTCACAGCGGCCCACCAAATGCCCAGGGAGCACACCAGATAACAAGAGACCTGCAAGGCTTCCTGGGAATTGTAGTTAAGAACATAAGAACAGCCCCACTGGATCAGGCCATAGGCCCATCTAGTCCAGCTTCCTGTATCTCACAGCGGCCCACCAAATGCCCAGGGAGCACACCAGATAACAAGAGACCTGCATCCTGGTGCCCTCCCTTGCATCTGGCCTTCTGACATAGCCCATTTCTAAAATCAGGAGCTTGCGCATGCACATCATGGCTTGTAATGGATTTTTCCTCCAGAAACTTGTCCAATCCCTTTTTAAAGGCGTCCAGGCTAGACGCCATCACCACATCCTGCGGCAAGGAGTTCCACAGACCAACCACACGCTGAGTAAAGAAATATTTTCTTTTGTCTGTTCTAACTCTCCCAACACTCAATTTTAGTGGGTGTCCCCTGGTTCTGGTGTTATGTGAGAGTGTAAAGAACATCTCTCTATCCACTCTGTCCATCCCCTGCATAATTTTGTATGTCTCAATCATGTCCCCCCTCAGGCGCCTCTTTTCTAGGCTGAAGAGGCCCAAACGCCGTAGCCTTTCCTCGTAAGGAAGGAACTTGCTGGTTCACATCTCTGCCTCTTTGCTGCTAGGTTGAATCAGCCCTAGCTTGGACTGCTGGCTGTTTTCTGAGCTCCGCTAGCATTCTGCGCTGACTGTTGACAAAGTCACTTCATTTGAGTTGATCTTGTTTTCTCATTAGCTGATTGTAGCAATTTGGCATAAATTACCCTAGGATGATAAAGTTCAAGTAGACCTCTGGTGGCCGGCAGAGTGACTCCCGTGAATGAGTGCAGGGAAGGAGAATCTCAGCTGCTTGTTTCTCACGTGAGGTTACTCTTATTACAAAATACTTGGGGGGGAAAAACCCCGCAAGACACCCTGCAGACCAACCTTACAGACCCTGCAAATTCCATCCTACAGACGAACTTGTTGCTGCCATCTTCACCCCCACAACTAGGATTGTGCCAAGACATTCCACATTCTGTACCAAGAAGGTGTATACATAAACCATATCTTCATCTTTTATTTATAGAATTGTGCGAGTTGCATTTTCTCCTCATTGGGAGCGCACAGAAAATATATATAGCATTAAAAAAAACAAACCACAAAGCAGCCTAATAATAATAAAGTCGTGATGGCAGCAGAAATTGGCAAAGGTTCTAGAAATCAGCAGGGACCAGCCACAACTGTTGAGAGCAGAATTTGTTTTCAGGTGGTGATGGAAGTTATATACAGAGAAGGCCAACCTGAGCCTGCATAATTTCATTCATCTCAATCATGTCCCCCCAGGTGCCTTTTTTTCCAGACTGTAGAAAGGCTACAGTGTTTGGGGTTCTTCAGTCTAGGGAAAAAAGGTGCCTAAGGGGGAACATGACTGATGTATAAAATTATGCATAGGATGGATAGAGTGGCGAGAGGAATGTTCTTTTCCCTCTCACATAACACCAGAACCAGGGGCTATCCACTAAAATTGAGTGTTGGGAGAGTTAGGACAGACGTAAGAAAACATTTCTTGATCCAATGAGTAGGTCTGTGGAACTCCTTGCCACAGGATGTGGTGATGGCACCTGTCCTAGATGCCTTTAAAAGGGGGTTGGACAATTTTATGGAGGAAAATTCCATCAGAGGTTACAAGCCATTATAACTCCTGGTTTTAGAAGTAGGCTGCCTCTGAATGCAGGTATCTTATTGCCTGTGTGTTTTGTGAGACATCTAGTGGGCCACTGTGAGATACAGGAAGCTGGATTAGATAGGCTCTGGGCCTATCAGGGGTTGTCTTATGTTCTTGCATCTAGCAAGGGCTGCCTTTTGGTCCTGGGGCAGAGGGAGGGAAGCAGCTCCAATGGGTCAGGGGTTGCAAATGTCTTACTCTATTGTCTCAATTTTTTTTTTTTTTGCCATAATTTAGGAAGATGTTTCATTTCTCCTTTTATCCTTCCTTTCCTCCAAGGAGTTCAGGATAGTGTACATGGGTTTTCCCTTCCTTCCTTGTCTTTGCAACAACCCTGTAAGATAGGTTAAGGCTGAAACGACTGAAGGTAACCCAATGAGTTTTTATGATCAGTGGAGAATTTGAACTGACATAGGGCCCAATCCTATCCAGATTTCTAGCACTGATGCAGACATGTCAGTGGGGCATGTGCTACATCCAGTAATGGTGGGGCAGTCATGGAGGCCTCCTCAAGGTAGAGGAATGTTTTTTTGAAACGGTAGCTTTCGAAATGTATGTAACAAAACAACTACATTCAACATTACTTTGCTACCAACATTATTCCAACTATTAAGACATTACATAAGAACAGAAGAACAGCCCCACTGGATCAGGCCATAGGCCCATCTAGTCCAGCTTCCTGTATCTCACAGCGGCCCACCAAATGCCCCAGGGAGCACACCAGATAACAAGAGACCTGCAAGGCTTCCTGGGAATTGTAGTTAAGGACATAAGAACAGCCCCACTGGATCAGGCCACAGGCCCATCTAGTCCAGCTTCCTGTATCTCACAGCGGCCCACCAAATGCCCCAGGGAGCACACCAGACAACAAGAGACCTCATCCTGGTGCCCTCCCTTGCATCTGGCCTTCTGACATAGCCCATTTCTAAAATCAGGAGGTTGCACATACACATCATGGCTTGTAACCCGTAATGGATTTTTCCTTCAGAAACGTGTCCAATCCCCTTTTAAAGGCGTCCAGGCCAGTCGCCATCACCACATCCTGTGGCAAGGAGTTCCACAGACCAACCACACGCTGAGTAAAGAAATATTTTCTTTTGTCTCTTCTAACTCTCCCAACACTCAATTTTAGTGGATGTCCCCTGGTTCTGGTGTTATGTAAGAGTGTAAAGAGCATCTCCCTATCCACTCTGTCCATCCCTTGCATAATTTTGTATGTCTCAATCATGTCCCCCCTCAGGCGTCTCTTTTCTAGGCTGAAGAGGCCCAAACACCGTAGCCTTTCCATTGAAAGCACAATCCTATGCATTACTCAGAAATAAGTCCCATTGTGTTCAATGTGTATAGGATTACAGCCTGAGACTATTTAACATATGTGTATCCTGCTAATTCCTCCCTAACTATATGCCCTGTATGCTCAGCCAAGAAAACTCTCCCAGCAACTCACACAATATTAATATTAAATTAAGGTAGTGAGGCTTCTCCCAGGTTGATCTAAACAAAAGTTGAAATACATAAGAGATGCATAAGGACAGGAAAGAGAACTGGGCATGGAGACTGGGGGTAGAGGTCAGGGAATTGCACTATTGGTGATACTGGAGAGTAAACAGCTTTACTCAAAACACTGAGGCCACCTTCCTCCAACTCCTGAGCATTAGAAGACCCTGCTCAGCCCTCCTTTTGAAATTCTATCAGGAAGCACCCGCCAGACATGATGCAAAACCATGGTTTGCTTCGCCGAGCCATGGTTTCACGTTATGTCTGAATCCAAGCCAGTCTGCAGATAATGGTTTGTTCCGGACTGATGGACTAGGATTCAAGTTCATGAATTCTGCCAACTGTGGTTTGCCAGTTGTGTCTGAATGCACAGACTGTTGCTAAACCATGGTGAGCGAGGGCCAATGTTCAACTTTAAGAGGAGACTGATGTGCTGTGGAGATGGAAGTGAATTTATGGAGTGGAGTTCTGAAATGAAAGTAGACAAGCAACACCAAACCATGGTTTGTCTATTGTACATGTGGGAGCCTTAACCATGGTGCAGATTCTTAACTATGGTTAACGTAAACCAAAGTTTCTTGTTATTTCTGAACCCAGCTACAGTTGCATGCACACATTTATGTGAGCGAGTGGGTGAAATCCATCAGGTTTTTGTGGATAGCAGAGTCCTTTTCATTTTGTCATTTGCAAATGTGGTTGTGGTTTTCCTTCTTGGAAACAAAACAGCAGCCCAAGATGTCTGTGTTTTGTGAGGGGGAGTTTCAGGGCAACCTTTTTGACATTTGTTTATTGGGGGCAGGGTGGAGATGAAGTGCTGAGCTGTGAAGCTTTACGTGAGAGAACTGAAGCTGGTTTAAGCTGAAAATAGCGACTCAGGAGTGCAGTGGGGTCAGTTTTGACATGAGCAGTTTTAATGCTTGCCAAAATCCTTTGCGTTTGTTTTCTGGGTTCTGTCTCCCTCCTGCTTCAGTCTCTGGGTTAGTGATGATTTGATGCATCCATTATATTTGCAATATTCATAGTTATGAAGAGCCATTTGCATGAAACTGTGTAAAAAAATTTTTGAGTCTCTGAAGGATACAGAAAAAAAACGGATCTTTTTTTTAAACTCTTCCCTTTCTTAGGGTTTAGGTTGGATTTACTGTATCTCTTTTTCAAAACCCAGAGTTCATGAAGGACCCTACCACCTTGTGCATTTTCTTTAGCATGGGAAAGGTGGGGATATAAATTTTTAATAAATAACTCTACATGACACCCTAAGTCATGTCCACCCATAGTCCAGTGATTCTCAAACCTTTTACCCCAGGACCCACTTTTTAGAATTATAATCTGTTGGAACCCACTGGAAGTCATGTCATTAACCTAGAAGTGATGTCATGGCCGAAAGTGACATCATGAAGCAGGAAAATTTTTTTTAACAATCCTAGGCTGCAGTCCTATGCACACTTACTCAGGAGTAAGCCCCATTGACTCATTGTTCAAAACATATAAATTATAGCCTAACAAAAGTACAGATCACCCCAAATACAGTCACCTACCATGGTGGCATCAAGTCTAATATACTGAAAATAAAATATTGAAATGAATGGGGACCCACCTGAAATTGGCTAGACCTAGTGGGTCTTGACCCACAGTCTGAGAAACAGTGTAGTAGTCTTTTCATAATGCCTGCCCCTTGAGGGCTGTTTAGATCTGAAGCTATAAGTGTATATGGTGTTTCACACAGTTTGGTCAAAGCATGTATAGTGCTTTGCACTCTGCTTTGGTAGGAGCTGGTCCCTGCCTTAACTTTGACTGTACATGCATTCCTCTTGGATCGCACAAACATTTACCCACAGACATGCGTACAATATGATGTGCAAGCAGGCCTCGAATTGTACTCTTTCATAACTGAGGAATGGTGTGTGATGTCAGAGTGTGCTTGAAAGGGTGGGGTTGGGCAAACAGAAGAAGGCTTGCTTCCCGGTGGCTTCTGTTGAGACCTATGGGATAAAGTGTACATGGGCTGTAATTTGCACCTCCCCTGCTAGGGAGATAAATGACTCTAAATGGGGGTCACCAGTGATGGGTGCTTGTTATAAATGCTCCATCCTCCTGGATGGTAGTGGGAGCAATGGAACAGCCCCACTGAACCTAGTGAGGCTTCCTTCTGAGTAAGCATGCCTATGATAGCACTGAAGGGCAGAATCCTGGTGAACAGTGACTGTGGCTTGGTTGCTACGGCCAACCCACATTTGGCAGAGTTTTGCAGTCATCTCACCAAGATACTACCAGAGCATGCAGTGCCCAAGCTAGATATGCCCCCCCCCCCCGTTTTTTCACCTTTTTCCTTCCTTTCCAGTTGTGGTCCAGTCTGGGATGTCAATCCACCAGCTGGACCAACCTAGCCTAAGTCGTCCTATTCAGAAAGCAGGTGCCACTCAAATTCTGCGGTAACATCTTTTTTGAGTGGAGGTGCCAAGGAAGAAAACTGGGGCCTTCTCTGCATCCAACGGCTGAGTGCACAACCATGAGCTTTGGGCCCTCATTCATTCATTGGTGACTAACCTGCAGACTTGGGAAGTCAAAGATGCAAGAATTATGTGTGTGGGGGGGGGGTTGTGTGCTGGTGTTCATTCCTAGCTGCCTTATTGCACCCACTTGGAGATACAGAGTGATGGGTGTGGACACCCTCCCATCTCAGACAAAGGCGCCTGAACACTCCTTGTTAAGGAGAGCGAGGTGAGGCTCGCACATTGGCGCACCGTACGTTGTGAACCTGCCTTCTAAAGCTTGTTCACTGTCTGATGAAGGGCTGTCGGCATCTCACACTGCTCTGCTTTCACCTCCCACACGCTCTTGAAATGGCAGCTAGCTGGAGGTTAAAAGTCTCTCGCAAAGTGGTTCTGGAGCGCTGGGAATATGAGCTCAGTGTCTACAAGGCAGTCATGGAAAAGTTATTTACACAGCAGCTCGAAGAGGCATGAGCTCACTGGCAGGCTTATCATTTCAGCTGTCTTCTCTCTCTCTCTCCCCCCCCCCCAGATATGCATTTTTATTGACGTGTCTCCTTAAGGATGGGAAGTAGGGTAGAGCAGGGGGGGGCGCGTGGCGGCACTATAATTACCTAAAAGGGAAATGAGCTCTTTAAAAGTCACCGTCTGATACTTTTATGAGACCCGACCAAAATGATGCAAAGATGGAAACAGCCTTTCTGTTTGCCCTCTTTTGTCCTTAGAGAGACTGGAGAACCAGCTCAGAAACACCTCCTTTGCATCCAGAAATTCCCAGCTTCCATCCCTGGCAGCTTCTCCTGGTAGGACTTAGAAAGAACCCCTGGAGAGTTGCGGCCAGTCTCAAGTGGACAGGACTGACGTCCATGGACCAGTGATCTGGCATAGGACAGAGAAGGCAGCTTCCTGCTTTCATGAAAAGAATCACTAGCCCATAGCATGTGTGCTTCTTTATGGTGCTCCGCCATCATTTCTGGTTTAAACTAGTGTTTTCCAAAACATCTGGGGCACTGGAGGTGCTTTGCAGTCTTCTTTCTTGCACTCAAAGATACATAAAAACCAATATATAATTGACTTCCATAACACTGCAAATAGTGGAACAACAAGAGGACCGCCCTCCCTTTGCCCAGGCCATCAGGGAGGGGATCCTGCTTTCTGGGTAACAGTGATGGGGGGGTTGGATCCCTTTGTACTGATCAGCTGTAGTGCAGACTGCACAGGAGAGTCCCCATGCGTCCTCTCTCAAGATAATGTTACTGCCTGTCTACTAGTAGAGAGAAGGGGAATTGGTGCTGCACAGGGCCTCCTGAGCAGATAGACAGATCCTCTTGCATGGCCTCCACAGTGGTAGAACCACAAATGATGGTTTTCACTGTGAATGTGCAGAGACCCTGGGATTCCCAGCATGCAGAGGATGGCCGCATCTCTGAATGGCTTCCTGTCATCCAGTAACATCTTTTACATATTGCCCTCACTTATGTTGTTGCTTGTTCCAGGTCTTTCTTTCGTCTACAGATTGCTGGCTTTCGTATTGTTCTGGGTGCTGTTTCTTTCCCTTTAGGAATCATTTTTTATTGTAGAGGGGTGTGTGTGTGTGTGTGTGTGCCTTTTAAAGTGTCAGTCTAATTTTTTTGTTTTAAGAAAGGTGGGATAGGAGTGACTTTTAATAAACGATTCAATGGTGGAAACTTAAAAAGTGGTGGTGGAACTTTTCAAAACCCACTTCAATCCCTCCTGTGTGAACCTTGCAGGTTCCGGAAGCACAACAGAGACTGCCAAGCCCTGTGAACAGTGGGCTATTCCTAATGGATACCAAAGCCCCTGTTGTTTGCTGACTTGAGTGAAGTTGTCCAGGCCACTTACAAAGTGAACCCAAGCAGAAAAAAAGTCTTGATTACAGTCTAATCATCCAGAGTATGAGAAATGCTTTCTAGGGTACAAAAGGCACCAAGAGCAGCTTCCCTCCCCTAGCAAATACAGTCATATCTTGGGGGGGGGGGGGGAAATGGGAGATGGTTTTCATTGGAATCACAGCACCCACTGCAGGTCAGATCCAGATTGAGAGTTTGACAAGACACAGCTCCTAATTTAAAAAAAACATATACACACATACACCGTGAATGAGAAGGAAATATGTGTTTAAAAGCCATGCCATAGTTTGACCCAAAGCTTTGCTTAATGTTGCTTTCCTTTCCTTAGTTCTACTCTTCTCTGAGCACATGGCCGCTCTCTGGTCTGTATCCTGGAAAAGCACAACTTATTTTTAAATCTCTGTTTTAACACAGCGAGAGACAAACTTTAGAAGCGATCAAGAGCCTGGCATGGATTTGGAGAGGATGTGATGACACTTTTTGTCCCCAATTGTTCCTCTCTCAAGCTGCCAGCCATAGAATCACCAGGCATGTGTTATGTAATCTGCTGCTATCACACCACTGAGATGAAAAATTTCCATCTCGGCGGCCTACGCATCTGCTTTGTCATCTCAAAATCTTGCTGCTGCTGCCTTTTTAAGGAGCAGTGCTACAGTTCAAGAAGCTCCTTCTTTTGCATTATGGAATGATCTCATCCTGAAGCAGCAGTTAAGAACTACCAGATCCTAAAGGTTGTAAGACAGATATGATAGCAGAGTCAGAGTGCCCTGGGGGAGGGCAGAGATGGCAGGTCCCTGTCTCTGATGGAGAGTGAAGGTGTATTCACTTGTGGGGTTGGTTTCCTACAAATTGTTGTAGCCCAAGAAGCTGCTGAGACCTGGGGATGTTGTGCTGGATCCTGAACAGGGCTACGGCTTCCACCTCTGGAGGTTTTAATGAAATATTTGAGGGTAACTGTAGAATTGCAGACTGCTTGGAAGAGCCCTTCCTGCTGTTTTGCCTTGGCGGTGGGTTGGGCCATCTTCCCTTTGTCTTTCTCTCCTAATTCAGACCTGTCCAGGAACTGAGAATTGGATGTATCTTCTCTGTAGTGTAGTCATTTTACCTGGCCCTTGTTGTCTGCTCTTCGCTCTTCGCTCACAACAGGAGAGGAAACTGAACGCTCTCCACATGCGCTGCCTCCGACACATTCTCGGCATCACCTTGCAGGACACAGTTCCAAACAACACAGTCCTGGAATGTGCTGGAATCCCTAGCATATATGCACTGCTGAAACAGAGACGCCTGCGTTGGCTCGGTCATGCCGTGAGAATGGATGATGGCCGGATCTCCTCTATGGAGAACTCGTGCAAGGAAAGCGCCCTACAGGTAGACCACAGCTGCAATACAAGGACATCTGCAAGAGGGATCTGAAGGCTTTAGGAGTGGACCTCAACAGGTGGGAAACCCTGGCCTCTGAGCGGCCCACTTGGAGGCAGGCTGTGCAGCATGGCCTTTCCCAGTTTGAAGAGACACTTGGCCAACAGTCTGAGGCAAAGAGGCAAAGAAGGAAGGCCCATAGCCAGGGAGACAGACCAGGGACACATTACACTTGCTCCCAGTGTGGAAGGGATTGTCACTCCCGAATTGGCCTTTTCAGCCACACTAGATACTGTTCCAGAACCACCTTTCAGAGCGTGATACCAGAGTCTCTCGAGACTGAAGGTTGCCAACAACAATGTTGTCTGCTCCAACTGACAGCAGTTCTCCATGGGAGTGATATAGCTACGGGCAGCAGCGCAGTAAGTACCGCAGGTGTTGCAATGCGCCATGTAAGCAGCCCCTCCAACTTGCTATCAGTGCCATTCCATTGAAGCAGTGTTTCTCAAACTGTGGGTCGTGACCTGGTTTTGATGGGTCACAAAGCTGCAGTTGATAAACTGATAGCTGGCAAGAAAAATGCATTGAGCCTTCTAGAAAGTGAAACTGAGCCACTCTGTGTGTTTACTTGTGAGTAGATGGCTGTGTCTTGGTCCACTGTGAAGGGCAGGGCAGGAGGAATCTAATGCCACCAGAATGGTCCCAGTCAGATGAATGCAGCCCCCCCCCCCCCCCAAAAAAAAAAATCTGAAAAGGAAGTCTCTCCAAGATAATGAGTGTATTGATCCCTATGGAAAGCAAAACTAAGTTCTCAGGAAAATGCACAATTTCCATTCAAAAAAGTGATTGATGATTTATGGGAGACTGGAGAAATGCCAGTCTTATGGAAGGAACAATTACTTTGATACATAAATCAGACACAGATGAAAAAGAAATTAAAAACTATAGAGCTATTTTGCTTTTAAATACAGATTATAAAATTTTTGCTTCAATTTTAGCTACAAGATTTAAAAAAAATATTAAATCAAATAATTAAAGAAGATCAAACTGGTTTTTTGTTTTGTTTTTTTTACCAAAAAGACAATTGGAAAAACAATGTGAGAACTATAATAAACATATTGGAATTTTTTGAAGCGCATCCACATAAGAAATTAGGCCTAGTGTTTTTAGACACCCAGAAAGCCTTTGACAATTTACATTGGGACTTTATCATTAAATGTCTTCAAGAATTACATTTTGGTCCAAAATTTATTAAGATGATCAAGGAATATATTCAGATCAAAAAGCAAAGGTAAGAGTAAATGGAGAATTGATGAGAGAGATCAACGTTCAACAAGGAGTAAGACAAGGTTGTCCACTTTCACCACTGTTTATTTTGACACTAGAAATGTAGAATAATGTAATAAGAGAAGATAACAGAATGAAACCGTTTAAAATTAAAAGTGAAGAATACAAATTACAAGCGTTTGCAGATGATTTGGTATTTATTTTGGAAGATCCACTTAACTCCATAGAATTTTTGATAGAAGACTTAAAAGAATATGGGGAAGTGGCAGGTTTAAAAATAAATTACCAGAAGACCAAAATGATACTTAAAAATATAAAAGACAATGATATAGAACGATTAAAAGAATTTGGACTACAAATAACAAAGTAAAATATCTAGGAATTATAATTACCAAAAAGACAAGTACATTAATGGAAGACAACTATATTAAATTAATGAAAGAAATAAAAAAAAAGATTTGGAGAAATATAATCAACTGCAATTATCCCTAATGGGAAGAATAGCTCTATTGAAAATGAAAATATTACCAAAATTAATGTTTTTATTCCAGTCTATTCCAATTATTTTGAAGAGAACTTTTTTGAAGAAATGAATAAAATTACTACAAAATTCGTCTGGCAAGGTAAAAAACCGAGAATAAGATGGAAATTACTTCTAGAGGATAAAAAAAGAGCAGGATTTGGATTACCAGACTGGGAATTATATTATCAAGCGGCAGCGCTAAACTGGATAAAAGATTGGGGACTCGTACCAAATTCCAAAATTTTAATTTTAGAAGCGCATGATTTACAAATAGACTGGCACGCATTCCTGTTTTATGATAAAGTCAAACAGCATGGATATTTTAGACAACACATTTTAAGAAGATCTTTAATTTGGATATGGGAACAGATAAAATACAAGATGTACTCTAAATTGCCCAGATGGATAAAACTGCTTGAAATAGCAACTAATCCAAACTGGATTTTAAAAGACCAAAATAAATCATATAATGATCTGTTGAATATCAAAGGAGAGATCTTAAGTAAGTTTGAGTTAGAAGAGAGAGGAATAAAATTGGACTGGTGGAATGAAATGCAAATAAGATTATGAGAAGACCAAAAAATAGGTTTTTATGAAGATATAAGTTTTGATAAAATATTTTTGATTGATGAGGGGAAATATATTTAAAAAATGTACAATTTTCTCCTGGAGATAAGAATGGAGAATGAAATAGTTAAAGATGCAATGGTGTGCTGGGCAAAAAATTTTGGATATAATATATTGATGGACGACTGGAAACAAATTTGGAATATAAATATTAAGATAACTAAAGCAGTGTCTTTTAAAGAGAATTTATATAAAATGTTTTATAGATGGTATTTAACTCCAGAGAAATTAGCAAAAATATTTAATATGGGGAAATGGCACAATTTCAGTGCTTCCCATGGGCAATTTCTGCATTCTCAGGAAAGCACTTCCTGCTTGACTATATCACTTCCGGCCATGACATCACTTACAGCAGTGATTTTCAACCTTTTTCATCTCATGGCACACTGACAAGGCATTAAAATTGTCAAGGCACGCCATCAGTCTTCTGACAATTGACAAGGCACACCGTGCTGCCAGTAGAGGCTCACATCCCCCATTGGCCCTACTAACAAATGACCCTCCCCCATATTCTTGTGGCATACCTGTGGACCACTTGTGGCACTCCAGTGTGCCATGGCACAATGGTTGAAAATGACTGACTTACAGGTTAATGACATCACTTCCGGTGCGTAACAGACTGTCATTCTAAAGTGTGTCCAGGTGCTAAAAGTTTGACAACCATGGTGTTGTAGCGCTCTTGCGCATGGCCATAATTGTCTGGAATGGCCCTGATGGTGAGTGGGAGGGGCCACTTCTATGGCACATTGCAGTACTTTGCAGACCACCCCTCTGTAGCTACACCATTGCTCCGTGGTCTCTGGCAGAGAGAAGTCCCATCATCTGCTAGCTAGTCTTTTTTTTTTTTTAATTGCAATGCTTCAGATTAAACCTGGAAATCTGGCATGTAAAGCATCTGCTGTACCACTGTGTGCTGACCCCTCCTTGCTTCTTCCTTCACTTTGAACACTGCTCCTTCCACCCACTTCTGGAGGTGACTTTGAGATACTAGTGTTTAAAAATATCACACCTTTTGCACTACTGACCGGGTTTCCATTGCCCTTTTATCACTCTCAGCCAGGTCAAGTCATGCAAGGCCGACCCTTCCTTTCGGCTCCCTGCTGCCGTGTCAGCAAACACAGCATGCAGAATTCATCAGTGCTGCATTATGTACACAGGCTTCTGTCAGTCTTGCGATGCTGGAGATCTTGCGTTCTCATCAGGGTTTCCTGCTCTGTCACCAGAGCTCCAAGGAACAATTCTCCAATGCAATCTCCCCCCCCTCCTTTGCAAGCTTCAGAGACTATTTTTATGCATCGACGAGCAAAGACAGAGAAGCACCGTTCTAAGAGGGACAGATTGGGCAGGCTGGCTCTTGGGCAATCTTTTGAAGTTCAGGCACAAACCCGCCTCGTTCTGAGCCAGCCTCTTTGAATCATCCCAGAACAGAAGGAAATACAATTTTGTGGGGACCTGTCAATATCAAAGTGCATCTTTCTTCCCCCTCACCAGCACAGGGCTGGGCAATCAAGGGTGGGTGGAATAGATCAGGCAGAGACCATACAGGAGTTGGTCCTGGTATGGAGGGTTCTAAGGTGAGTTCCAAGTTCCAGTGCAGTGGAATAATAGCATCTTGCAAAGAGTTGCGACTTCCTTGAAAGAGAATCAGGATTTTGGAGAATGCATCTTCCAAGATGTTTGAACAGCACATGTAGAAATAACCTAATGACAAAGCATGCGCCTGAACTCTTGTGTTTACAGACATACACACATAATCAACTAACAGCCCAGGCCTAGGTGTGTCTACTCAGAAGTCAGTTCAATGGGACTGACTCCCAGGAAAGCATGCATAGGATTGCAGCCTAAGATATCTTTGACTGGCAGGCCCAATAAATGTTCAGTTGAAGTTGTCAGAGAAGCTTGGACAATTGTAACATGCGTAAAATGTTCTCTGCCCACTCCAATTGCACGTGCTAATGTTGTTTCAACTGTGGGCACGGCCCTTTAGAAAGGTGTAGCTTGTATCCAATTGCCTTTCTTGGAGACAGATCATGTTATGGTACGGTCTGCTCTGGCTGGCAGTGGCTCTCCAAGGACCAGAAATGCCAGGGATGAGATCCAAGACCCTTTGCAAGTGAAGCATAGGTTCCTTCACTGAGGGCAGAACTGCCCACTATTGCTAGGAGAACATGGAGCTCCCTTCCACTCGTGTTAAACCAGCACAGACACCTTTCAGCAAACACATTCAATTGACAGAAATACATGTCATTGCTTCCTACACTGTGTTCAACATGCGCCATCAGAACATAGTTGAACTCTTAGCCTGAATTCATGTTTGGTAAGGCGGAGGTTTGACTTGAGCGTAGATTTAGTCCAGTCACTGAGATGATGATGCTTCTGGATTTGTTTCTAAGCACTCAGGGGATAATGTTGGGCTTTATGTTGGGGTCCAAGTTACATGTTGCTCTAAAACAGGGGTGTCCAAAGTTTTTGGCAGGAGGACCACATTGTCTCTCTAACACTGTGTCGGGGGGCCAGGGAAAAAGAATTAATTTACATTTAAAATTTGAATAAATTTACATAAGTTTACATAAAAGAATATATTAAAGATGAACTTATATGAATGAATGAAGGTCTTGCAATAGCTCGAGGCCTATAAAAGGCCTTGCACAAAGCAAGGCTGGCCTTTTCCTTTGCTGCTGCTCCTGCATCACAGATGTGAAACATCAAGCAGTGGAGGGAGCCCTCATCCCACAGTTCACGCGAGAGGTCAAACAGTCGATCTCACGCTGAGAGCAGTTGCGTCGGGCCAGTGTGGTCTCCAACAAATCTCCGGAGGGCCGGAGGCTCATTGGAGACTGGGGGCTCCCTGAGGGCCGCATTGAGAAGCCTCGAGGGCTGCATGTGGCCCCAGGGCCGGGGTTTGGGCACCCCTGCTCTAAACACATATATTATGGCCCAGTATTTAATACTGACATGGGGCAGGAGGCCAAAAATGGAACTGTCTTCTATATTTCCTTACCCTGCATTTCACACTGCATCCTGCAGGGGGAGTTTTGACAGCTGGAGTTCTCTTTGGGGTAAGGAGACATTTGTGCCCCAGCAGCTGCAATGGGTCAGCATGAACCTGCACCAGTGATATCACTGGCTCAAGTCTTCATTGACCCATGCAGGTGGATCAGGCCCAGGAAGGGGGTTTGGATTCAGCATGCACTGCTGCCACTGTTACCTTGCACATGCCCGATCTCGTCTGACCTCGGAAGCTAAGCAGGGTCAGGCCTGGTTAGTACTTGGATGGGAGACTGCCTGGGAATACCGGGTGCTGTAGGCTTATACCATAGTCTTTCGAGACTGAAGGTGCCAACCAACTGGGCTGCCACTGAACCTACCCCCTCCCAGGCCCAATCCATTCATCACCCACCCCATCTCCTCCCCCTTTGCACACCCCCACTCCGTTCCATCCCCAGCACTGGGTTTACCTGATCTGGTGGGCCTCCTGACATCTGGTGGTGCACGAAGAAAGACCACCAGCACGTCGGCAGTTTGCGCTGCTCCAAAGCACTTTACGGCTGCTTTGTGGCAGCCTGCACAAGTGGAACACACGTTCCGCCAGCACAGGGTTTAGGTAGGATTGGGCCAAAACTCTCTCTTTCCTCCACTCCATCTCTCCCCTCCTCTGCTGTCTTACAACCCAATCGTATCCAGCTTTCCAACACTGGTGCAGCCATGCCAACAGGGTGCGCCTTGCATGCTGTGGGGGGAGGGCAGTCACAGAGCCCTTCTCAAGGTAAGAGAGCATTTGTCCCCTTATCTCAGGGCTACACTGAGGCTGCACCAGTGCTGGAAAGTTGGATAGGATCGGGCCCTTAAGCTCTGGGACTGGGATCAGAAGAGTTAGGGTTCCTCAAATTCCTCCCTTGCATATTGTCCCTGTCCTTACTCTCTTGTGCAAAACTTCCCCTGAGGGCTGGGGATAAGAATAGGCCCTCAGTTTGGCTGTACTTGTCTTAAGAGGCGACAAAACAGCCACCGGGTAGATGGGACTCGTCAGCCTGGGAAGGCAGCTCATCTGAGAGAAGGAAAACTCTGATCCCAAACCTCCACTGCCTTGTGGCTACATCCAGTTATGGAAAAGGCTTCAGGAGCCAACCTCGAGGCAAAATCCAGAGCTGGAGTCCCTGAGGCAGTTCATGGCTGAACACAGTCACATTCTGGCAACTCCTGTGACGCCGCTGGAACCAACCGTATTGGCTTCTGCCTTTCCATTGGACCATTTCAGCGACATGGAAAGGGGGGATTTGCTGCATGGGAAACAGTCTATCCTCCATATCTACCTTACCCAGGCTTCGCACACTGAAGAGGACACTCTGTTCCAGAACACTATTCAGAGTGCGATACCATAGTCTTCCAAGACTGAAGGATGTGCAAAATACACACTGCAGGCATCAATCAACAACAGGATAGGTACATTCTCACAATTGTTAGGGTTGATGCCTCTTACTCTTTCACCAACAGTTCAGTAACAATGCAGTAACTTTGATGTACATTATTTTTGATGCTTGTTCTTTCACAATCTTTAATCTTTTTGATTGGAAGCTTTCTCCTCCCCTCCCAGTTCCTTCCTTCAAGGGGGCATTCCTCCCTTTCTGCACTGATTAGCAAGCCAGTCTAGAGTCCTTTATCAACAGGAGCTTATTAGATTTTCCTTGGAAGGGACAGTCCTGGCCAACCTTCTCTGAGGAAATCTTTATTAAATGCTCCACACAGCTTCCTTGGTAAGAAAAAATGTAATAAATAGAAATTTATTTTGCATGTTCATAGCTGCTGAGGCCCGAGTTTGGGCCAGGTCCACAAGTTACTCCCATGGATGGCTTGTGGGGAGTTCTGTACCCTGTCCACTATTTTGGATCAGGTTGATGGACCTTAAGATTCCAAAAAAAAAAAGAAAGAAACCCTTAGATGCAAAGCCTGCCTACCGATGCTATAGAATGGTGTTTCTTTCCCACAGTAGAACAAATAAAATGACTTTCTCATAATTGTGCTCTCAGAAGCAGCTTTGTGAGGCCTTATTCACAAGGTGCCCAGAGATGATGATGATGATGATAATAATAATAATAATAACAGGTATTTATATACCACCTTTCTTGGTCTTTATTCAAGGCGGTTTACATAGGCAGGCTTTATTAAATCCCTATTAAATAGGGATTTTTACAATTTCAAAGAAGGTTCTTTCTTTCAAGAACGACTACATTCAAGGTGCTTCATTCCAATCTGGCTTCACATTCTGGTCTCCATCCTCCCACGCTCAGAGCAGATGGAATTGCTTGGCTTCAGCTTGTCAGCTGCTCCAAGGTCGCACAGTGCCGGTGGCCTCGAACTGGCGACCCTGTGGATGTTATCTTCAGGCAGACGGAGGCTCTACCCTCTAGACCAGACCTCCTGCCCAAGATGCACCAAGGACCTGAAGGGAGAGCAACTGCAATCTAAAAGCAGTTGTCCTGGTATGCCCCTGCATTAGAGACCTGGAGCAGGCAGGATTCTAACCCCCCTACCGGGCAACCTGACCTAATACTGCGTGGTTTGGATCTACAGCTCTGAGTAGCTCCATTTGGCCTGCTGCCATGTAACTTGGGGCAGGGGGAATTAGGATCCAATCCTATCCAACCTTCCAGCACCGATGCAGCCACAATGTGGCTCCGAGGTAAAAGGACAAATTTTTCCCGACTTTGGAGAGGCCTCCATGACTGTACCCACATCACAGGATACAGTGCACACCCTGGTGACACAGCTGCATCGGTGCTGAAAAGTTGGATAGGATTGGGCCCTCACTTCCCTTGCCCCGAGTTGTGCCACAGCCAGCCCCAACCCTCTGGATGCAGCATAGGCTGGCCAGCAGTAATTCCCCTTGCCCCAAGTAGAACGTCAGCGGGCTGAATGTGGCTACTCGGATCTGCACCATCTAAATAGGTGGTACAGATCTGAACAGTCCAGCCAGGAAAAGGGTGGCCCGAATCTGGCTCAAGTGCCCGGTTCTGGTCCTAAAATGCACACGTTTTGAAATACATAATGGCATATTTAAGAAAAATATTCATATCAAGCATTTTAATTCAACTGTCCCCAATGACAATAAAATCAGTTAAAAGGATTTAGCTGAATAATGCCATTTTATTTCTTTCTCTTGCATAAAGTTAAATTTGTCCAGATTTCTGTGTCCATATTGTGTTTTATTGCAGCGTCGTTTATATTCAAGACTGAACATAAAAAATAATCATTTTAGAAACAAATCATGAAAGTTTTTTTTTGCTTGATCCTCTTAAAAAAAAAATCAACTATTCCACAGGGTAATAAAGTGGCTGGGCACAGCTGCCTGGCCGGGAAAGAGTTAATGGAACTTGGCTGCGAGGAAGCCCAGCGCTTCCTGGTATTGGCCAATTGGAAGGAACAAAGGTTCAGCTCTGAGCTTGCACTAAGGCAACAGGTGATGAATTGTTTACTGCAGGTATTATTTTTCTTTTTCTCAAGCAGTCCCTGCAGGCGAGGAGGCAGGTCAAGCCCATCAAAGGCGAGGATCTGGGGAAACCATGTGAGCCAGATCTCCAGGAGCAGAGAGGTAACTTCTCCAGGAATGGCAGTGGCCTGGGTCCAAAGCCTCTCCTGGGTAATGTGAAACTTTCCTCTTGATAGGGCAGGACCTTCCCAGGGAGTAGGGGAGCAGCACGCCTGGAAAACAAGCCGCTTGCAGACAGCCCAGGTCTTTTCTAACTTGAGAAGGGGGACTTCTGGACAGGTGGGGGGGGGAATCCTGTTGGCTGAGGGGCGATTGCATGCATCTCTTCCTAAAAGCGTTGTCACGGCTCTGTTGGCTGTGAAGTTTGACTGGAAGTTTCCAAAGACCTGCCACTGGCTGTGGTTGTGAATTCCCCTTTTAGTGCTGTAGTCGCCGGTTTGTACAGCCGCAGAGGCTGAGGTGTGCCCGGAGGGTGCATTCTTCTCGGTTTAGATGCTCAGTGCGTGTGTGGGCAGGTCATGATTGTGCTGGGGAAGAGTGTGCTGCACTCTGCACATACTCAGAGATCCTCTTTTCATTTGTCCTCTACATAACAAGGGTACTCAGAACAGACTCCAGGGCTGTACTTTGCTCTGGCAGTTTGACGTCTTGACAAACGCTTGGCCGTGGACATGTGACGGGCTCCACCTCATGTGAAATCATGTTGATAGTTGGGTTTCCTGGCTGGACACTGTGCATTTTTAACAGCAGCGTGGCAGGAGGAAGGTGTTTCCCGTGACTCAGTTTCTCTATGCTGAGAAAGGTTTTGCCTCCCAAATTGGAACTGTTTATGGCATAAGAGCGTGCCAGGAGGAGAAGCTGGCAACCCTACCGATCCTGTGATCACTCTGAGTAGCGGATGTAATGAAATGTGCTGTGCACATATAAAATTAATGACACACCCTGCCTGCTGCCTGAACAACCCCTCTCTCAGATCTGCTGTTAGCACTACCGTGGAAATTGCCACGGCCAGGCTCACGTTTGGCTCATGCTGCTGGTTCGGTGTTTGAGACCAAACTCTTGTGTCCGCTGAATTCTGAGCCAACCCCTTGGAACTGCATGGGGCTTCCTTCTCCATCAGAGATGTGCAGTGGGTGGGGAGGCAGGTGAGGCAGAGCCTCTCCAAGCGTGTGGCTTGAGTGTGCTTGAGCATCTCACACGGTGGCAGCGCTTTTCAAAGGACTTTGGTGGGGAGGCTTTTCACATCCCTGTTCTCCATAAAATCAGCATGTTCAAGTTGTACATCTCAGTGCTGACCCGGCTTCTCCTGCAAGCTGCTGTTGTTGGAGGTTCTGCAAGAACTTCCAAGCACAGCTGAACTTTAAATTCTTCTGATTGCTCTCTGAATGGGGCAGCCTTAAAGAGGAGTTTGAAACCCAAGCTGGTCTGGAACATGGCAGTTGCAAGTCTGGGGAGCAGGTGCCAGGCCTGTTCTCAGAGCGATGCTGGCTTCCAGTTATTTACCAGGCACAGTTCAAAGTGTTGGGAGGTTTGGGGATAGTTTTTGAAGCATTTCCTAGTCCAGTGATTTTCAACCGGTGTGCCACAGCGCATTGATGTGCCATGAAAGGTGTGCAGATGTGCTGAAGGAGTTTGGAGCACAGTGGTTGAAACTTGCTGGAAAACTCTTCTGGGTTCTGCGGCTCTGTTTCTAGGGCAACTGTCTAAGTAGTAATGAATTGTCTGTCTGGCAGAAGAAGGAGCTGACGGAAGTCCCTGCGGGGAGAAAGGCGGGATATAAATAAAGTTAAAAATAATAATAATAAGAGGGATAGACATTTTGTTACAACGGGCAGTTGCCCTAGAAACAGAGCCACAGAACCTGGAACGGTCTCCTGGAAGTTCTTCTTGAGTTCCCAGGGCTGGCCCATCTATGAGGTCAGTTGAAGCAGTTGCCTCAGGCAATAGATTTGTGTAATGTGCTCATCACTGCCTTCCTATTTGCCTCTATTGTTTCTCTTTCTCCTCCTTCCACTCCCTGTATTGGAAAAGGAAAGGGGGAAGAGTGAGAGAGGGGAGTGCTGAACTGGAGCATTTGAGAGTGAGCGCATCTGCCTTGGTGCGTCAGGCATCAGGAGGTCTTGGACTGGCCGTGCTGCTTCCTGTGCTTTAGATGACTGGTTAAAAGCTGACTTTGTAGGTAGGTTTTAGGGTTTTTAAAAAGGTTCTTTTTCCTGGTTGTTCCTATTATGAGCCGCTTTGAGAACTAAGTTGGGATATGTGGAGTATGAATTTTTAAAATAACTTGTAGGATTTGAATAGTGCTGGGGGCTAAACTATTCTTGTGCTCCTGGATTAGAATGGCTGGTTCCAGGTTCCCTGGCCTACGAAAACACTCTCCCTGCAAAAGTGCATGCAGGATGCATTGTTGTTTGAGCAGGACTGCATTAGGAACAAATAAGGTGTGTGTGAGAAAGGGCATTTCTTATTTCTGGAGCAGAACATAGGAAGGAAGGAGTGCCAGGGCTCATAGTGGCAAGACACAGGTGGTGCTACTTCAATCCGCAACATCTTGACTTTAAAGGAACCTGAGATAGCAGTGGTGCTGAGATCCCACCTGGCAGCAAATCTTCCGAGCTGGGCTGGATTGCCCAATGGTCAGACGCTGGATAAGCCAGCTTCTTAAATTCATGTTGATGGAATGCCTTTGGGGATCAGGTAGCCGTGGTGGCTATATAGCACTTCCATGGGCAGAGGAACAGGGAGGACCCGCAATGCACCCAGGCCTCAGAAAGAACTTGAGGAGGCGCTCCTAGCCTTGGGACTCTCTTGTTTGCGCTAGGATTGGCTATTGCACTAGCCCCCAAACAACTGCCACCAATTGGTCACTCAGATGTGGCCCCAAGTGGCTGAAAACGTTAAAACACAAACATAATAGAATTGTAGTGAAAAGAGAGAGAAACCTATGCTAATGGCAAATACTTAAGTATCCTTCCTTGTTAGGAAACAAAGCAATTAAGCTCTCAACCCTTTGTAATCAATTAAGAACATAAGAACATAAGAACATATAATTGTTTATAGCCAACCGTTATGCAAATACTGTACAATGTGTGTCACTGATATTCAAGAGACAGAGTTGTTCGTTCTCCTTGGCTTTTATTTGGAACCCCAGGATAGCCAAATGCTTTCAAATTCTGGCAGAAGCACAATTGGCATGAAAGAGGCCCAGGGAGGCATTTTGGCTCAACTTGCAGAATGGATTCAAGTTGCCCAAATTTGATTCCCTCCCCCATTATTAAATCGAATGGCTCTGATCATAGCACATAACTAAGAGCAAAGGTAACTGAAAAGTCCATGTCATCAAAGACGTTTGACCCACCTCTTGTCACATGCAGCTGGTTGTCCCAGATGAACTTGGGCACCATCCTGGTTGCATCAAAAAGTGCAGCTAGCTGGTTCAAGAGGGCATAGGTGAGCTTGCAATGCATGGAGATCTGCATCTCATTGGTTGAAGGTTGACTCCTCCTCTGTGTGTGTGTGTGTGTGTGTGTGTGTGTGTGAAAATGGTTAGTTATTGTGTTTAGCTCTAGTTCTGAACAAGAGGATGCACGGCTTGTTTGGCTTGCGCAAAGCCTTCCACTGATCCGTCTCTCTTGCACAGTGTCTCTTGAATGACACATTCAGCAACAGGGTTCCCTTGCTTGCAGAATTGCAGGCTTTTCATGGGAGGTCTGAGAACGGAACCCCCACATACTCGGGGGTGTTACAATATTATATTTTACACTTGCACACTAGAGTTGCTTATTACTTAATAGTAGATCCCGCTTGGAGGCAGGCTGTGCAGCTTGGCCTTTCCCAGTTTGAAGAGACACTTGGCCAACAGTCTGAGGCTAAGAGGCAAAGAAGGAAGGCCCACAGCCAGGGAGACAGACCAGGAACACTACACTTGCTCCCAGTGTGGAAGGGATTGTCACTCCCGAATCGGCCTTTTCAGTCACACTAGACGCTGTGCCAGAACCACCATCCAGAGTGTGATACCATAGTCTTCTGAGACTGAAGGTTGTCAACTATATATGGGACTGATGTTGGCCTTTCTGGCATGCAGAGTGTTCTGGCTTGATTTAAAAAAAAAATATGTTTTTTTTCAATGAACTTAGCTTTAATGGTGTGCTTACTCCCCTGGTTCACTGAAATGTTGTATTGCAGATAAATATTTGATATAATGCTTGAAGTTTTGCATTGATTATTTTAACATTGTAACTAGATACTGAATTGAAATGTTAGGCTGTTTTGTTTTTTTTAATCAGCAAATATTTATATGATTGCTTTGGCTTGTCTTTAATATTATGGTACACGTTTGCATTTTATCACTCACTGCTTTGGGTGTTTCTAGTTTTGTGAGCGGTTTTCTTTTTGTGTGTTTTAAAGGTAGAGCAGGATATAAATAAATTTGAAATGAGAGCCATTTTGACGTACTGATTTGTGAGCGCATGGGGTGGAGGAAGACTGAATGTACATATTCTAGTTAACAGGAGATTTGTGTGGCATCAAGAGGAACCCAAATTCCTTCTGCATAACTGAACTTGTGCTTTCAGAACTAACTTCCAAGATCTCTGACTTCCAGAGCTAGGCATGACTCTCACCAATGAGTAACTAGCATTTTTTTTTTTTCAAATTTTGCCAGCAGCGTACTGGAGACTATGTGTAGGGGAGCTGTATCGATGCCCTTGAAATTCTTCCCACCAAGTTCCTAGGCAATCTGTCAACATATGGTTCAGGGTTGCTGGAGCCTCTATGGAAGACTCTTGAGTTCCTTACTCTGGGTATGATTTTGCAAATGAACTGCCCTCAACTATAAACGCTCAAATTGTGCTTCTTTTGGATTTTCGTCTCTCCCTGTCTGTGGCTTCTCCAACCCAGGCCTCCTTCTTGCTTGCCCCTCTCCTGTGTCCTCATCAGGGAAGTAGCTAGAGGGGGTGTAAAGCACTACGTTTTGCAGGGAGCCTCAGTGCATCATGCAAGGGCCCCCCTCCCCTTCTGGGCAGTAGGAGCAAAATGGAGGGGGGAGAGAGGCCCCTTGCAAACTGTGATGAGGCTCCCTGCGAAAGGTAGTGCTTTACATCCCCTCTAGATCTGCCACTGCTCAGTCCAGAGGACCCTTCAATCAACTAGCCCAATGCTGCCCATTCCAAAGGTCTTAAGCAGGGCAGTCTTGTTAGTTTTCTACAGTTACTACTGAACCAGTGCAGGCTTTCTCTTTGTCTCCCCCCCTCCGATAATTTGACTCAGCAATGCTTCTTGGGCCTTCCCTTCCAGTTGTCTATTTTGGGGGTTATATGATCCAAGGAGGGGCAGTGGAACCCCAGCTAGAGTTGGCACAAGCCATCTTATACCACAAGGTCAAACTGATGAATGCCAGAAAGGCTTTGATGTCTAAATACCTTCTCCAAACCCTCCGGCAGTCAATGTTTTTAAAACTGTGTGGTATTGTCCTGACATTCCACCTGGCCTGGATGCCTTTAAAAGGGGGTTGGACGGATTTCTGGAGGAAAACTCCATCACAGGTTACAAGCCATGATGGGTTTGTAGAGTCTGAGATTAGCTGGTCGCTCATCCTGAGGACCAGGTAGGAATATTTTTCTATCATCCGAATTGGTCGTGGGTGACAGTTTTTTTCGCCTACCTCAGACTAGCGAGGGAGGCAAATAGGTTCAGTAGGTTTCATGCATTAAAAATGGATTACTTGTGTGTAATAAAGTGGCCCAAGTTAAAACCAAGTATTTAGAATAGGAGGCCAGGGCAAGGCTGCAATTCCAAATGAGATGAAACCCTTCTGAAGCAGTTTTAAGTGCATAGTGTACATGTATCCTTCCTATAATTTTAAAAATTCATTGCCAGGGATGTGCTGGAGGCATCTACCCCAGACCCAAGGCCAGATTGAGTCTCTGCCCCTTTTGACTCAACTCATACAGAAGTCACAACAGGTGGCCATCGGGACTTGTCCGGAGCCTTTTACTGACTCGTGACTTGAGTCACAAGTCTTTTCGATTCATGTGTCACACAGTCGGAGAGCAAGTGTGGGAATGCAAGGGAAATGAACCAGGCATCCCATTTTAAATTGCTTTAGGAACTGCCTCCCCCCAGTCGTCCCGCCTCCTTCTCCCCTCCCTGGGTTTTTGAAAGCCACTTTTTCCTATGACCAAGCAACCTCATCCTGAGAAACAAAGTCAGGCAACCTGTCCAATAGATCATCTGTTTCTTTCCGTCCCTCCCCCATAAACTGACAGGACCTGCATTCCTCCTTCCCCACCTTGTTATTGATTCAGTTACCTAAAACAAGAATCTTAACCCTTCCTCCTCCTTAACCTACATCCTGGCGAAAACTAACCTATCTGGCTGCTCACTCCAGTCAATGCAGGCTTCTTGATCACCACACAAGGCCTTTTGCGCAATGTGGAGGCCACAAAAAAGGAAGGAAGCACACCCAGACACAGACAGACCTGTGTCTGCAAGCAAGGGGACTCATTTCCAAGTCAGTGGCCCAGAACCCAAGTTATGTCCCGAGTCATAGAGATGCATGGCTTGTGTCACGCACGAGTCACACAAACATGTGTTTTAATGACTTGGACTCGAGTCAATTGACTGGTGTTCCTATCCGCGATCATTGCTTTGCCCAGTGCCTGTCGTCACGTTGCAATTAGCCATTTTGGCACAATTGAAACTTTACTCTCATAAACAAAACGTAGATTTTTTATTTGAATAGTTTCCTTAATAAGAACATAAGAAGAACCCCACCAGATCAGGCCCAGAACCCATCTGGTCCAGAGTCCTGTATCTCACAGGCCCACCAGATGCCTCAGAGAGCGCACAAGAGACCTGCATCCTTGTGCCTTCCCTTGCATCTGGGATGCTGACCAGTGTCTTTGTGTTCCCTCGCATTTGTTGCTGCAGCTTCCTCCTTCCAGAAGATCCCACCCAATCAGGGATCACAGACTGACCAGGATGATATCATTGCATCTGATCTGTGATCTGTTGATGTCGCTGGATATCCGATTAGGTTGCCTGATGACACTGGAAGAGCTGCCCCCTTGGTGGCAAGAACAGTATCCTCCAAATTAATAACGTTCTAAGCCTTGGCAGTCCAAACCCATCCTTGGGCCACCAAATGTCATCCATGCTTATTTCTGCACTTTGGATGCTGCTATGTCTGCCAGTGGTGTAGCTAGAGGGGGAGCGGAGCACGAAGCTTTGCAGGGAGCTCATTGTAACGTTCAAGTGGCCACTCCACCTCCCCTTCAGAGCCCTTCCAGGTGGGTGGGGGGGGCAAAATGGAGGTGAATGGAATGGCTCTGAAGGGAAGGGGCTGCTTGCACGCTGCAGTGTGGCTCCCTGAAAAACTTTGTGCTTTGCACCCCTTCTAGCTGCACCACTGGTGGCTGCTTGGAGGGTGGAAGAACGTTCTTGCTTCTCTTGTTTCGTTAGTTGTGCTTGTCGTTCAGCCACTTCTTCTTTTCATCTCATTGTCTTGGAGTCTTGCGATTATTTATGCAAATGGACGCTGCAGCCCCCATAATGGGGTTGTTGTCTTCCAGAACAGAAAAGCCTACAATTATCGCATTATAGCCATGAAAGGCACACAAAGAAGCCTGCCTGGTGTGTTTTCTCTCTCTCCCCCCCCCCCCCATTTTGCAGCAGAAGGCAAAGAGTGGCTTGTGAGCTGTTACCTTTCAAACACAGACATTGCAGTTGGAGCAAGAAAGTCTTGAAAATCTGTTCCACCGTTGGGGTTCCACTTGCAGTACTTTTCTACTTTTCAATAGGGGTATTGCATGCTTCCTGCAGTCAGACTTGGTCACATGGAGGAAGAACAGGGGGTCCCACCATGAGATTCTGGTCTTTCTGCTGGCACAGTGAACTGACTGGTCATGGTTGTAGCACCGACCCCCTCTGAGCTGTGCCCCAGCTTGCTGCATCTCCCCAGAAATCCAGGTGCAATGAGTTGCTGAGTTGACAGACCCGGAAGCAGAAAACCAGGACTCAGTTCGGGGGAGATTGGCACCGCAGCCACCAGGCTCCCCAGTGGAATAGTAAGCACCAGGGAAGACTTTCCCAGCGCATAGCGGATTCCACTTTGGAGACCGCTGCTCTAATTTAAAACTGCTGAAAGAGCAAAGCCGTGAAAGTCAAGTGGATGAAAGTCAAGGTATGGTTGTACTAGCACAAATAAGGACCCGTGGTGCCCACTGAGGGGTGACCAGAGGCCTAATCCTCCTTCTCACAAATGTGCTTCACTGGTATTGAACCCCATTGCCTCATCAGCACCCCCACTTTTGCTCCAAACCCTTCCTTCTCATCAAAAAGCCCTTGAGCTTTTGCAGGTATTCAGAGGTAATGCTCAGAAATCCCCCTGTTGTTGTCCTAAACATGGAGACGTGGATATCCCCACTAATTTATTCAGTCTCTTCACCACGTACAGAGTTAATTGCCCAGTTATTGATTGTAGTTTAATTGCTCGTAAGAAAAGGTGCGGCAACAAATATCCCAAAGACTAGTAACCGGCATGAACAGATACGAGGTGTGCTTGCTTTGGATGGGATTCCTTCTCAGCTCAAGGGCATGGCAGAGCCACGTAATGAAGACTCGCTTCTGGAAAAAGGGTAGCTCTTTTGCTCTTCACAGCAGAACCTGCACACCTTTGACTAAACTCCATTAGTGTATAGTAGGCATACTTGGAGGTCTGGAATGGTTTGAAGCACTCAAGAGTTTCTCTGTATGTCTGTTGTTTTTACCAATGTTACATTCCAACCTATGCAGCAGCGATTTTTAACCAGAATGCCATGACACCTTGGTGTGCCATGAAAGGTCTGCAAGTGTGCTGTGGGACTTTGGAACACAGAGGTTGAAAATCGCTGGAAAATTCTTCCAGGTTCTGTGGCTCTGTTTCCAGGATAACTGTCTGTAGTAATGAATTGTCAGTCTGGAGCAGGGGTGTCCAAAGTTTTTGGCAGGAGGGCCACATCAACTCTCTGACACTGTGTTGGGGGCCGGGGGGGGGAGGAAAGAATTAATTTACATTTAAAATTTGAATACATTTACATAAGTATACATAAATGAATATATTAAAGATGAACTTATATGAATGAATGAAGGTCTTGCAATAGCTCAAGGCCTATAAAAGGCCTTGCACAAAGCAGGCCTTTCCTTTGCTGCTGCTACTGCATCATCGATGTGAAACAGCAAGCAGTGGAGGAAGCCCTCATCCCACAGCTCACACGAGAAGTCAAACAATCACCCTCACACTGAGAGCAGTTGCGTTGGGCCAGCGCGGGCGCCAACAAATCACTGGAGGGCCAGAGGCTCTTTGGAGACTAGGGTCTCCCTGAGGGCCACATTGAGAGGCCTCGAGGGCTGCATGTGGCCCCAGGGCCGGGGTTTGGGCACCCCTGGTCTGGAGGAAGAGGGAGCAGGCAAAGAGGGACAATTTGTGACTGCAGAAACAGAGCTCCAGAACCCAGAAGGGTCTCCTGGAAGTGACATCACAAGAGGCATAGAGAAGACCATAGATGTTAGCGTGCCATGAGAAGACAAACGTTGAAAATCCCTGTTGTACTATATGCCAATCTCCATCCTTGATTTCTTTTTTTCAGTTGCTACGCACATTTCTTGTTCTTTCTATTATTATTTAATTTACTTGATTGCATTCTATAAGTGTCAGAAATAATCAGTGTTTAAAAGTAAAAACTCTATTTTTTTTCTTAGTTTCAAGAAGATCAAATAATAGATATGCACAGAACCTTTTTGCCATTGGTTACTACAACTTTGTCGCTACGATTGCACTGATTGATCTTAACTCCGGTGCATCAGCTGTGAAACAGTGCTCGGGGATTTCTCACACTGCCGCTTAGGAATGCAATGTTAAATGATTAACCTACCTGAACTTAAAGCAAGCTTAATTTTACATTCATATCTGCCTGGAATTTCATCTTCAAATAGTTATCAGGGTTTGCTCAGTTGAGGGCCAGCTCACATGATCCTCTTTTTGAGCTATGGAATTCCTCTTTCCGAAAAGGAATGATAACAAGGGGTCTTGATCGCTGCCAAAGTTTTGGGGCAATTGACAAGGCACACTGCACTGCCTCTGGGAGGCTCGCATCCCTCAATGGCCATGGTAATAAATGACCCTTCCCTAAACTTTTGCAGCATACCTGCAGACCATTCTTGACACAGGAGAAGGTGGCAGTGGGGTGGATATGTGCTATTGTACCCATGTAACTAAATATACAGGTTGAGTATCCCTTATCCGGACTGCCTGGGACAGGAAGGTGTCTGGATTTCATTTTTGTCTAGATTTTGGAATACTTCCATAGGTTATAATGAGAAATGATTCCTTTTGCTCTTTTCACCGTTACCCATACTGGTATCTACTGGCCCATTTGGCATTTTCCAACAATGTCTGTACAGGTACACACCACAGAGCAGAGCTTACAGCCTGTACTTGCACTATACGTGAGAATGAACACAAGACCATTTAGTGTTCACACTACAGAAAATTTTAAAATAGACCTAGACAAAAATGTCTGGAGTTCAGAATAGTTTGGATTTCGGATGTTTGGATAAGGGGTAACCCACATACATTCTTTTTTTAATCAGAGAGGTGGGGGGAAAGGGCTTGCTTCAGGTGCAGCTTAACATGAATCAGGCTTGAGTGCAGGCCGTAGCTGGGGAGGGCCAGGGGGGCTTTGCCCCCCCCCAAGCCAGCACTTTGCCCCCTCCAGCATTTTTTCCAAACCTGTCCTCTATCTAATCTGGCGTCAGTTGGGGGTGATTTGAAGCCCTTTTTGCCACATTTTTTGTGCACAGGAAGGTGCTTCTGGCAGGGGTTGGGGAGGAGAGAGTGCGTGTGTGTAGAGTGAGTAGAACAGGGTCTGGGGGGGGCTCTTTGGAAGTTGTGACCTCTGGTCACCCTGTCTCCATCCAGAGCACATGGAGAACGGGGCTGGTCAAGAGCAGCTACAAGAAAGTGGGGAGAGTTTTCTCCTTGTACTGGCTGGGGGAAGGGAGGGGGCTGTTTCTTCTACTGTGGAACATGCTAATTACTATCATGGTACTGCTGGGGGGGGGCAGGAAGAAATGTTTCTGTTTGGAGAAATCCTGGGGGCAGGTTCTTGCCTTTCAGATATACTTTTAAATTAATGGCTGCTGCTTGGGGGCTGGGGAAACCATTTTTCTGGTGGGAGAAAACATGGAAAGCATTTGAGCGAAGGAGAACCAAGAACTTGAGTGTGGGAAAGGTTCTAAGCAGGGGTGGATCCTGGGGAGGCCATGGGTGCAAACCTCCCCCCCCCCCCCAACTGTCCTGCCAGCAGGGAAGGGTGCCCGCCAGGATGGAGAGCAAAATCAGGTGTCAGGGAACACCCACTTGGCAGGTATCAAGGGGATTGGCTGGAATGGGAGCCCAGGTCTACCCACCCAGCAAACAGCCACAGAGGCTTTCAGCTCAATCAGGAGCCCAGGTCTACCCAAACAGGTAGACCTGGGCTCCAAGTCCAGGTGGGAGCCCAGGTCTACCCACCCAGCAAATAGCCACAGAGGCCTGAGGGGAGACATGGTAGAGACATATAAAAGTAATGTATTTGATGTTGAGGGTATTTGATGTTTCTCCATCCTTATCCTTTCATTTTGCCCACCAGTATAGATACCTGACATCATTACCCCCCTTGAAAAAATAGTTGCCCTCCCACCTCTAGAATCCTGGCTATGGGCCTGCTTGAGTGGAAGGAGAGAATGGGTTGTGCAGATTGTCATCGTGTGGTTCAGAACGTGAGAAGAGCCCTGCTGGATCAGGCCAAAGGCCCATCTAATCCAGCTTCCTGTATCTCGCAGTCGCCCAGCAGATGCAACCTACAGGCTTTAGAGGTAACCTGTAGTCATTGTGGCTTGTAACCTGGTCAGGGTATGCGGAAGTGAGTGAGAAGCGGTAGAGAGGCAACCCCCTGTGTCAGTACAACTCTAGGCTTCCGTGCATGATGTCACTCTCTGTTTGAGAACATCTGGGATTGGAACATCTCGTTTTGTTATGGCATTAACCGGCTACATGAGGGTATGTAGACCTTTTGAAAGGGAGGATTTACAGAGAGGCCTGCTGGCCTGTAATCCTACCAAGACAAAGGGGTTTTTTTTCATCCTCTTTTAAACAAGGAGAAAGAAAGGAATTAGAGAAACAAATAGCTGGGATTTGGTTCCCCGGAAATAGAAAACTAGATCTGCATTGGTGATGGCAAAGTTTTTTGTCTTGTATTTGTGTGAAATCTCTTAATTTACAGTTTTTCAGCAGAGGAAACCAAATGCCTTTGGAGTAGGGAGGGAGGAGCTGGTTAAATATTGACTGTTGGCTTAGCTAAGTTTTGTCGACTAAATCCTGCCAGTGTTCAGCCAAACATAACAAATGCATACCGGACAGGGGTAGTAATAAGGAACTTGCAAAAGGGATGTGGATTGGAAGCTTCCAGGCAGTGGCATAGCTAGAGGGGGTGCAAAGCACCAAGTTTTGCAGGTTCCTGAATGGACCGTGCAAGGGGATTCTCCCCCTCCCCTTCGGAGCCATTCCCGGCAGCAAGAGCAAAATGGAGGTGAACACTGTCGCACCAGTGCCAGTGTATATATAAGCACCTCAGTCAGTGAGCGGTGTTCAGTGAGTGAGTTCTTCTGGGTCTTCTCTACACAGGGTAGTTTCTGTTCCCATTTTAAGTTAAGCTTTAAATTTTTCAATTCGTGTGCTATCAGATATGGACCAGTGGTTGAAAACTTTTAAATCCCATTATTGGGCCATTTAATTACAGTTACAGTGTATTAATTTGAAATAGCAGCAACTATATTAATTGCAAACATTTAGCTAATATGAAAGGTACAATTTATAGAAATGAATGGGGTATTTGAGGGACCGCCTCCTTCCCTACAATCCGGCCGGTGCTTTTAGATCATCTGGGGGGGCCCTTTTGACAGTGCTGCCACTAAGAGATGTGAGAGGGGCAGCGGCCAGGAAGAGGGCCTTCTCGGTGGTGGCCCTCGAACTTTGGAATACCCTCCCCTTAGAACGGAGAACTGCTTCCTCGTTGCTAACGTTTTGGCGTGGACTGAAGACCTTTTTATTTCAAAAAGCTTTTAATTGTTGACAGGCTGGCTGGCGTTCTTGCTTCTTGCTTTTTATATGAAAATCCACGGGGTTTGTTTGTTTTCAGATTTGTTTAATTATTGTAAATTGTTTTTAATGATTGTTTTTCATGTTGTACTTTGAAATTGTAAGCCGCCTTGTGTGCCCGTTGGGCAAAAAGGTGGGGTATAAATTAATAAAATAAAATAAATAAATAGAAATGGGCTACCAAGTGGAACACAAGTAAAAAGAGGTGGGGAACAAGTAGCGTAAATTGATACCCGTGGCTTTTAAAGAGCACAGTAGGGACCTTTTTAAATTGCCCTTTAGAGAGGGAAATAGGCTGGTTTCTGTGGCAGAAACTTTGACTTTTGAGGTCTTGGAATGAATTCCCCAAAAAAGAATGGGGTGTTGGGGTCACAATGCAATATTTTCACAGCATTATGGTATGTCTGGACATTGTAAAGCAAGGGTTCACCATGATTGTTCTATCTGACCCAGTATTTGCTGTTTGGCCCTACAGCAGCTCTCCAGGTTTGGGAGTGCAGACAGCTTGGCGGTGACAGCAAATGCATCAATGGCATAGCTAGAGGGGGTGCAAAGCACTAGATTTTGGAGGGAACCTCACCAAAGTGTGCAAGTGTCCCCCCCTTTGGAGCCGTTTTGGGTTGTGAAAGCAAAACAGAGGCATACGTCTGGTTGTGAAAGGGAGGGAGAGGGCCACTTGCATGCTGCGATGAGGCTCTCTGCAAAACTTAGTGCTTTGCACCCCCTCTAACTACACCACTGTACTGAACCAAAGCACATAGAGCTGGATCACGCATAGAGCAGGTGCAGCCCGTGTGCTCCCTTCTGCCCAAGCAGAATCCCTTTTCTGCAAAGGTGCCCGTATTTCTAGGAATTCTCTCTGGTGCTTTCCTCTTGTAATAGCAAAGCTGGAATTGTCTGGTTGATTCCTCACAATATACTCGTGCCAACTGGAATAGGAATATTGCCATCTCCCCCCCCCCCATCAGCCTATTTGGATATTACTTGCCCCCCCCCCCCCAGCAAGACTTTCCTAACCCTCCTGGAAACATGACTTTATCAGAAATAACATCTGGCAATTTCTCTCTCAGTGTCTAGGGAACTTGCCAGGCTATTGTTAGCTGGTGAGACCGACGTGCCTGCCAGTTCTTTTGGCAGTGATTGGCAGCATTCCCCCACCCTTCCCTTTTCAGATTCCCAGCCGTCTCCGTCCTAAGCTCAGTGGGAGGGAGAACTGCAGGGCAATATCAGTTGACGAGGGTTGTGGAGGAACCATAGCTGAGCGATAGAGAACATGTTTTGCAGACAGATGGGCCCAGGCACCCTTGGTAGCCAAGATCCTGAGAGTCACTAGCAGGCACTGCCAGGCTAAAAGGCCCAGTGGTTGGATTTGATATAAGATGGGTGCTTAGGGCTCAGTGCTGTTAGCATTACACCAGCCTCAGGGGGCCAGTCTCAAATGTCAGCAGCCTTTCCTCTGTCCCCCTGTTGAATGAGACTCTCTTGTATAGCATTGAGAGTGAACCTGCTGATGGGCGGCTTCTGAAGTTTTCTTCTTCTTTATCCATTCAGTTGTGCCCGACTCTTGGTGACTCTATAAGCGAGAGCACTCCACGCTGCCTGTGAAGCCCGGCTTCTTTCAAATGGTTGGATTTTCATCTTTGTGTCTGTTTTGATGGTGTCGAGCCAGCATGTTCTTTGCCTGCCCCTTCGTGTTCCACTAGCACATCCTAGCATCACCGCCTTCTCTAGTGAATTTGCGCGCTTGACATGGCCAAGAGTAAGTCAGCCGTAGTGTCAGAATCTGGCCATCTCATGATGTGTCTGGTTTTGTAAGGTCCAGCACTTCTCCGTTGGTTACTCTGTCCATGGTATATGTACCCGCCTTGGGTGCCCTCTGGGGAGAAAGGCGGATTACAAATCAAATAAATAAATAATAATAATAATGTGACCATTTTTGCCAGCACCACAATTCAAGTGCACAGCAACTGTTACCCTGCACATGCCTGATCTCGTCTAATCTTGGAAGCTAAGCAGGGTCAGGCCTGGTTAGTACTTGGATGGGAGACCGCCTGGGAATACCGGGTGCTGTAGGCTTATACCATGATCTCAGAAGCTAAGCAGGGTCGGGCCTGGTCAGTACTTGGATGGGAGACCGCCTGGGAATACCGGGTGCTGTAGGCTTATACCATTGTCTTTTGAGACTGAAGTTTGCCAACCATGTCCAATTCAAGTGCATCCATTCTTCTTTGGTCAACCTTTCTTACGGTTCGACTGTCACACCCATATATCATTACAGGGAAGAGTATTGTTCAAACTAGTCTGCCTGTTGTATTTAGGGCGGGATCTTTGCTTTTCCTGATCTTATTCATGTTGACCGTTGCAGTGTGGCCTAGAGTTATCCTGCATTTGATTTCAGGTGTGGAACTGCCATCATGAACAATTTTTGATCCAAGGAAGATGAAATCCTGAACTGTTCCCATTTCCTCATTGTTGAGTTAAGCCATTTCTGCCCAACGTTTGGGCAGGGATTGAGCCTAGGAACTTCTGGAGGCAGTGCAGGGACTCAGTAACTGGTTGGTAACTCTTCCAAGTAGGCATCCTCTAAGAGGAACATTCAGAATCTGTGGTTAAGGCCACAATGTTTTTGATAGTGCAACCCAAGTTCTGATCAATTAAAAACATTTTGATTGGCCAGAGAAAAGGCGCCCTGAGTGACAGAGGCCAGCAAATTGTCCTTGGTTAAAAAAAATGCCATTCACGTGGCTTCCCCCTGCCAGTTTCAGTCACACTCCCATCCAGCTGCAGGATTCACACGGTGTGGCAAATCAGCTGCGCCTCTGCTCAGCCATCGCAGCAGGCCCGAGGCTGCGTCTCTCCAGCTGCCACTTCCTTCGCTAGGCTTTGCAGCCCTCTCGAGCAGCACAGCGCAATGTTTTCAAATTATTTTTAATGAAGCTACTTTGTAGAAAGTGCAGATGGAAAAACTGCTGCCTTAAGAGACACTCCCTCCTGCATGAGAGAGGAGGAGGAGACAGAAGAGAGAGGAGTCCTGTTTTGGATGGAAATCTAACCTGGAGAAGAACGCTGGGGATGCAGGGCTCACCTTGCCCTGCAGGTGAATACAGTAGGCCCTCCTTATCTATGGGATGGGCACCTGTGGATTTGAGCATCCACAGATGAGGCCTCCTAGATGTGGCCAGAAGCCACTTCTGGTTTGTGCTGAGAACTTCTGGTTGCTTCCAGGAGGTGATCTGAAGAGGCTGGTGTGACTTCCAGAGGGCCAGGTGTGGCCTCCAGGTGAGTAATTGCGGTTCCATGCTGCCACCACTGCAGGTTCCAGTATTCGTGGAGTTCTGTATCTACAAGGATCCTGGAACAGATCTGCAGATCCCATGGCCCCAGTGTGTTAGGAGCCACAGAGTTTCATATCCTGAGCCAAGGAGGTCCCGGATGCAGGTCTCCTGTTTTCTGCTGTGCTCCCTGAGGCTCTGGGAAAGCTTCACACTCTGACTTGCCATGCGCAGTTCCTGGCTCTGGCATGCCCAGAGGCACCCTTTGCAGGGATCTTAGGAGACAAACAACCTTGGTGCAAGAGGACAAACTGGGATTTCATTAAAAAAAAAGGGGGGGGGAAACAAAACACCTTTCCAAATGAGGAACTTTGTTTTAACCTGTTTATCTTCTTCCATTCCATTTTTAGCACCAATAGCTGAGCCCGTGAATGAATGGGGCGCATTCGGGAACCTAGGCGGTGCGGTGTGGAGTTGGCGTTTTATACCTGATCCGGCTCAGTCAAGTAAATAAGTCCGCTCTGCTGTCTTCTGCGAGGGAGGGCGAAAGAGATGGTGACCATCCTCGGAGGGAGCGTGAAGGCCATCCCGCTACCCCAAGAAAACATTGCATTTTCTTCTCCAATTCCTTCCCTTTCCCCCCCACCTCCAAATGTGCCCCTTCTAGGACTGACAGTCCCCTAACCAAATGCTCAAGAGTGTAGAAAACAGGTGCCCAGTTGGATAGTTGTGGTATGCAAGGAACACTTTGTTCTCGCACGAAATCCCACAATGTATGATTGCTGGCTGCCTTTCTTCTGGCAGGGAGGCAGAGCTTCAACAGGTTATGTTTTCTTCGTCAGCACATCTTCGCATTGGGGAAACCTGCGCCTGTTGAATCCCTGCCTCACCGACTGCTCTCAGAGGCACAGTTGAGAAGGAAAAAAAGTCACAACATCTTTGGTCCCTCTTTGCCATTTTCAGCTGCCCTGTGCAGTCACACTTGCTGTGGCGTTGCCTGCTGTGTGCATTGTGTCATTGCGGCATGCGTGTGGCACTACTGTGGTGAAAATGCCTGCTGCTCTTGGAAGGTCTGTGTGTGTGGTGTCTTTGAACATGCGTCGTTGTGGTACGGTTGGGGTGGGTTGGGGTTCCGTCTTGGAATGAAAGAAAGCATGAGAATGTGAAGTGGGTGTGCCCCGTAGCTGTTTGTGGGCCAGCTGTGTTTGTGTTTCTGCCATACTGGGTGCAAGGCTGGTTGCTGTGCCGTTTTCAGCCATTAGCTTGGGAGGCTGTCGCACTGTGCTGTTTTGAAAGTGTTGCCTTAGCTCTGCTCGGTGGCCGTTCCCTTTTGCGAGGGGTTGATTCCTGCAGGCAGTTCTTTTGAATGGACACAGCCTGGAAAATGTGAAGCAGTAAAATAGAGAGTGCCTCAGACCATGCGCAAAGTGCTGCAGCTTCACTACTAAGCTTCAGTACTACTAACAAACACCTCCGTTTTGCTCCCACCACCAGGAATTGCTCCGAGGGGGAGGGGCCACCTGCATGCTACGGTGAGGCTCCCTGCAAAACTTAGTGCTTTGCACCCCCTGTAGCTACACTACCGCTTCCCAGCCCTAATGGGAGATGTTCCCAGCCAGAGATTAAGCCTCTGCATATAAAGCAGGGCTCTGCCACTGAGTGCTGGACACTCACAAAGATCCCAACTATCCCAGTGCAAACTGGAGCGTTTTATACATTCCCAAAAATGGTTGCAGCACCTTCTGGAGTGTGCCTCTGGTCTTCCTAGTTTTCACTCCATGCTGTTCCTCTCCCCTCTTGCCCTGTAAGTTCGGGACAAAACTGCTTCTCCATCAAAACTCCTTGAGACCACTTTTGGTCTCAAATGACTCATTCCAAGGGGGAACCAGGAAGATGCTGGTTCATTGCCTGTTTCGTTCTCATATCCTTGGGTTTTTTTGGAGGGTGGGCAAAAGCTGCAGCAGTTGTTTAGCCCCTTATCCCAGCCTGGCAAGGAATTTTCCTGTCCTTGGTTTCCCCTTTGCATTTGTTGTGCTTCTCTTGTGTCCATTGTTGCTTAATACTGAAACATTAGGAAGCCAAAGTCTCTCTTGAACAGGTTGTCTCATCTACTTTTCCTTCTCTTCTAGTGCCACTGACGTGCCTCAACTTCCAGATCTTGCCATGGCCAAATTAGAGACCATCCCTGTCCTCAGCGACCCCAGTTTTCACAGCCAGGAATCATTCCACTCTTTCGACCCCAGGCTCTCTGAACCCACATCCCAGGGCAGTATGGGAAGTGTTGGAAGCGGAGTGGCCAACGAACAAGAGTTTGCCATGAAGAGCGTGGGCACCAGGACTCAGAACAGCAGCCGACAGGTTGACGGATCCCGGAATAACTACTCCACCCGGGAGTTCTCCAACCGCTATTCTGGGGAAGAGAAGACCTACAAGTTGGAAAAGATCTCCAACTCCATCTACATCAATGGGGACCTGCGCAAGAATGAGAAAGTGAAAGCTGACCTTTGCGGGAATGTTGCAGCCAACAATGAGAAAAATTTGCCTCCTCCCCAGTACAGAGAACCCAGTAACCCACCAAAGATATTGCCAATCTCTGGTAAATTAGACCAGGTGAGTGTCTGTATCTTCTCGTATAGTGTCAACCCTTCTCTGATGGCTGGAAAGCATCGCCAGTTCAATAGTCACTATGACAAATGAACTAAAGGTTATGGGGCAAGCAAAGAGAAGAGGGCAGCACTCTGTTAAAGGGATGTGTGCTTGCCTGCTTGTTGAAAAAATGTGTAACTTACCTTTCTGCTTTCAAAACACCAAAGCACCTTACAAAAGATACTTGAAAAAACAAGCCAGAGCATGGGGAATAGAGCAGTTAGTCATAGGAAACCCCTGACTGAAAGCTTGTCTGAACATCTTCAAAAAAAGTCAGCAGAAAGAGGACCAGGCAAATCTCCCTGAACAGGGAGTGTCAAAGGTTGTTTTTATTTGTTCGTTCATTCATTTTTTTTTAATCCTGTCTTTCACAAATAGTCCCAAGGCTAAACCTAACCAGTTTACAATGATATAAGATCTACAGAAATAATTTTTTTTAAAAAGGAAAGAATAAAATTCTTTAACAGCAGCTCACAAGCCAGAAGGTTTGTAGGTTCCTTTTTTAAAAGTAGACAAAGAGGAAGCTTTTCAAACTCCCCGAGGCAAGGAGTTCCACAGCAGGGGGCCTGTCATGGAGAAAGTTTTGTTATGTCTGGATGTGAGCCTCGCTCCGGGGCAGCACATGAAGCATAGAATTTCTTGAAGATCTTAATAGTTACATATGATAAAAGGTGGTCCTTCAGGTATTGAAGGTCCAACCTGTGTAGGGCTGGTGCAAGGGATGGCACCAGATGCAAGGGAGGGCACCAGGATGAGGTCTCTTGTTATGTGGTGTGCTCCCTGGGGCATTTGGTGGGCCGCTGTGAGATACAGAAAGCTGGACCAGATGGGCCTATGGCCTGATCCAGTGGGGCTGTTCTTATGTTCTTAACTACAATTCCCAGGAGGCCTTGCAGGTCTCTTGTTATCTGGTGTGCTCCCTGGGGCATTTGGTGGGCCTCTGTGAGATACAGGAAGCTGGACTAGAAGGGCCTATGGCCTGATCCAGTGGGGCTGTTCTTATGTTCTTAACTACAATTCCAAGGAAGCCTTGCAGGTCTCTTGTTATCTAGTGTGCTCCCTGGGGCATTTGGTGGGCCGCTGTGAGATACAGGAAGCTGGACTAGATGGGCCTCTGGCCTGATCCAGTGGGGCTGTTCTTATGTTCTTAAACTACAATTCCCAGGAAGCCTTGCAGGTCTCTTGTTATCTGGTGTGCTCCCTGGGGCATTTGGTGGCCCGCTGTGAGATACAGGAAGCTGGACTAGATGGGCCTGTGGCCTGATCCAGTGGGGCTGTTCTTATGTTCTTAACTACAATTCCCAGGAAGCCTTGCAGGTCTCTTGTTATCTGGTGTGCTCCCTGGGGCATTTGGTGGGCCGCTGTGAGATACACAAAGCTGGACCAGATGGGCCTATGGCCTGATCCAGTGGGGCTGTTCTTATGTTCTTAACTACAATTCCCAGGAGGCCTTGCAGGTCTCTTGTTATCTGGTGTGCTCCCTGGGGCATTTGGTGGGCCGCTGTGAGATGCGGGAAGCTGGACCAGATGGGCCTTTGGCCTGATCCAGTGGGGCTGTTCTTATGTTCTTAACTACAATTCCAAGGAAGCCTTGCAGGTCTCTTGTTATCTAGTGTGCTCCCTGGGGCATTTGGTGGGCCGCTGTGAGATACAGGAAGCTGGACCAGATGGGCCTATGGCCTGATCCAGTGGGGCTGTTCTTATGTTCTTAACTACAATTCCCAGGAGGCCTTGCAGGTCTCTTGTTATCTGGTGTGCTCCCTGGGGCATTTGGTGGGCCGCTGTGAGATACAGGAAGCTGGACTAGATGGGCCTATGGCCTGAACCAGTGGGGCTGTTCTTATGTTCTTAACTACAATTCCCAGGAAGCCTTGCAGGTCTCTTGTTATCAGGTGTGCTCCCTGAGGCATTTGGTGGGCCGCTGTGAGATACAGGAAGCTGGACCAGATGGGCCTATGGCCTGATTCAGTGGGGCTGTTCTTATGTTCTTAACTACGATTCCCAGGAGGCCTTGCAGGTCTCTTGTTACCTGGTGTGCTCCCTGGGGCATTTGGTGGGCCGCTGTGAGATACAGGAAGCTGGACTAGATGGGCCTGTGGCCTGATCCAGTGGGGCTGTTCTTATGTTCTTAACTACGATTCCCAGGAGGCCTTGCAGGTCTCTTGTTACCTGGTGTGCTCCCTGGGGCATTTGGTGGGCCGCTGTGAGATACAGGAAGCTGGACCAGATGGGCCTATGGCCAGATCCAGTGGGGCTGTTATGGCTTTAGAGGTAATGATCAGCACCTTGAATTGGACCCTAGAATGTGTGAGAAAACCCCTTTAGATCCAACGGGATGGGAGTAACATGTTCCTGCCACTTGAGTAATCTGGCTGGTGTGTGCTGAAGTGGGGGGGGGTGTCACGGAGGCCTCCTCAAGGTAAAGGGATGTTTGTTCCCTTACCTCAGGCCTGCATTGCGGCTACATCAGCGCTGGAAAGTTGGGTAGGATTGAGCCATGAATTAAGTTTTTTTGGTAAAATGCAAAAAGCAGAACACCTTGGCTTCAAATTTGCGGGTCGACTCGATGAGAAGCAAGCTTGTTTGTATGGTGGCAGTTGTAGACCCCAAAGAATATCAAGTCAGCTCCCCAATATCCTAGAAACTGCATCTGCCAGCCGGAATCTTTTGGCATCCTTTTCCATTCAGCTCTGCACTTACACTGTGTGTTTCCCCCCCCCCCCTTTTTTCTCTTTCTTGCCATCTATATTGTAAAAATAGTTTCAGTCCAGGCTGATGGATGCGACAAATTCCAGTGCTTTGGTCAGCCATTGACCGTGATTAATTGTGAGAGCTTAAATGAAACTCACACTGGAGTACTAAATGCAGGAGAATAATTAACATGGAAAGGGGGGGGGGGTGTTGCCTTCACAACCACCTTGCTTTCCAGAGGCTTGTGTTTGCTGGAAACTGGATGCTGAGAGAGAGAGAGAGAGAGAGAGAGAGAGAGATATCTGTACTCTCACCTGTAATACCTTTCTTGGAACCACCAAGAGCTACCAATAAAGAGCCGACAGTCCGGTGCCCCCAAACTTGTGTAGTATATGAGAGGGGATGATACGTATCACAGCAAAATAGCTGCCGTGGGGTAGGGCCAGTGTGGTGTAAGAACGTTGGACCAGGAAGATTCAGGTACGAACTCCTGCCCAGGCATGAAGCTTAGTGGGTGACCTTGGAGCAGTTATTATATCTTGGCCTAAACTCCCTCACAGGGTTGTTGTAAGAGCAGTACCGGTATGCACTGCATAGTGACATTCTGGTGAATTACGGACCACATCTATGACGGTGATCCTGCCAAACTCACTGGCCTAGTGTTCTTCGCTCCTTCCTTGTCAGCTTCACTAGCCAACTGGTGCTTTGCACACTTCCTGTGTACGCTTTCATCAGCTAGCTGCCTCCTTCCTGTTTCTGAGCCCCACAAGTATTCTGGGGTGTTGCAGGGCATTTGGGGGAATGGACCCAACTGCGTGATTGTCTAGACAATGATGGATGTGCCAACTATGGGATTGGCAGAACGCATCCCAGTCATTCAGTGGCATGTACCTGTATATAAACAAAAAACGTTCGCGAAGCAGTTTACATGGCAAATTAAATAAATGGGACCCTGTCCCCAAAGGGCTCCCAATTTTTAAAAGATGTAGAAGAAGCACTAGTGAATAGCCACCAGATAAGACATAGTAGCAGAGTAAAGACAGTTGCCCTCCATATGCCAACATAAGGGCACCCCCACTCTAAATAGTTCCTCTTTGCCCAGGGAGCAGGGGTTGAGTCTCGCACACAGGCACCCACTTTCCATCCAGCCATACATCGTATCCACTCACCCATCCAGGCATGCACTTTCCTGCCATTTTGCCAGGGGCCTTGCCGCTGCGGTTGCCTCATCTTTTCTCCTGCTCTCCAACGCAGCACGCTGCTCTTTGAAATCATTGCCTGGCTCAAAAGCACTTGTGTTTTGAGAGCAAGGAAGTGGAAAAGTGAGAGTGGGCTAGAGACGGGTGATACGCTTTCCTTGCTTCTCTCCTCTGCTCTTCACAAAAATAAAATTGTTGTATTTTTTCATGGGTTTTTTTTTAAATTGCAGTTGCGTTGTGTACTGCATGGAGTGCTTTTGGAAATATGGTATATAAATTTGATGATGATAATAAATCAACCCTGCAGAGTAGGCTGGACAGTGAAAGCAGCAGTAGGAGGGCGGGCAGGCACTTCTGGACACCTCTGTGGGCCCCACTTTGGGAAGCTATAGTCCAATATCCTGCCAAGCCCCACCAAATCCAGCTGTTCTGTTTCATCCAATTGCATATTAATAGTTTGCTTTCCTATTTTCTTTTCTCGCCACAGAGCAACGAGCCCTTAGTTAGACCTTCAGCCTTTAAGCCTGTCGTTCCTAAAAACTTCCATTCCATGCAGAATCTGTGTCCACCCCAGAACAACGGGGTCACGGAGTGCCGAAAGACCTTGAGCCATGCCAACAGCAATAGCCCTTCCACCGTCAAAAGCGGCCTGGAGAAGCCCAGCCTTAACAGGACTACCACCCAAGCAGGTGGCCTCTCTGATTCCGGCCGCAACTCCTTGACCAGCTTGCCCACCTACGGCACGGGCTACAGCCAGCACGTTGGCCCGATGAGCGCTTCAACCAGTCACATAAACCGCATAGGAACGACCTACACCGAAAAGAACATTGTGGGATACAACGGGATATCTACCTCAGACAGCGGACGGTCGTCGAGCAAAAGCACGTCTTCGTTCAATAGGCTCAACCACCTCAACGAAACGATGCCTTTCCACTCTCCTTCGACAGATGACATCATTCAGGACTTGGAGGACAGACTGTGGGAGAAAGAGCAGGAGGTTCTCCAGATGAGGAGAAACCTAGATAAGAGCGAAGCAGCCATTTATCAGGTCTTTGAAGAGAAGCAAAAGATCTGGGAACGCGAGATGGAGGACCTCCGGCAAAACTACGCCAATAAACTGCAGCAGGTCTCCAAAAAGGCCCAGAGGGCCCAACAAGCGTTGCAGCTCCAGATCTTTAAGCTCCAGCAAGAGAAGAAGAAGCTCCAGGATGACATCGGCCAGCTGCTTCAGCAACGGGAAGAGCTGGAGAAGAAATTTGTCGCTTTCAAGAAAGAGCAGGCTGAGTTTCTTCCCAAGATTGAGGAGACTAAGTGGGAGGTGAGAATACAACGTAGCTTAAGTCAATGCAAGGTGTGCGGCTGTTGTTTTGGAAGGGCTAATTTTGCATGGGACTATAGGAGTCTTGGTGTTCGTGATGCTTTGGCACTAATCCAGGGGTCTGGGAAACTGGTAGGACTCTCAGTGCAGGGAGGCATGCATTTGGATTGCCCTCAGTCTGTGTGGACTGCTGGAAAAAGAAGCAGACACCCTTGTATGCCGTAACAAGCAGATGATTTGCGGAACTGGCTTGTCTTGGCTTGCCTTACTTACCCAGAGGAATCAGGAAGCAGCCCCATCTTTTAAAAGGGGACTGGTCAGATTTATGGAGGAGGAATCCATCACAGGTTACAAATCATGGTATGCAACCTCTGGGTATTAGAAGTAACCTGTCTCTGAGTACCTGATGCAAGGGAGTGACAAGAGGATACAGGTCTCTTGTTGCTATCTGTGCTCCCCAAGGCATCTGGTGGGCCACTCAATACAGGAAGCTGAACTAGATGGCCCCTTGGCCCAATCCAGCAGGGCTTTTTTGATGTCCTTTGAAAAAACAAGAGCAGCCCTTTGCTTTGTTTAAAATGGCAGTACGCTAACAGTCCAGTCTTAATCACTGGCTGTCCTGGCACAGCGGCCACATGGGGTATTGCAAACATATAAAGCATGTTTGTGGCACCTCAATCACCTTGAGGCGTCCTCCTCTCAAGCTTTCACCCTCTTTCTTACTTTCTGGGCTGCTGGAAAGAGGCTGAACTTTATTGGCTGAGGCTTGGCTACCTTATGAACTGACTTCATGGAGCTCCTGACCACACACAACTCTGAAATAGCTGGTTTTCCTGGTCGGAAACAAAGTGTCTCCACTGTGCCAGCCATAGAGTGCGGCCTTCCTGTCATCTCCTCCTCCTAGACCATCCTGGACTTTGGCTGCACTTCAGATCCAACTGAAATGTTGTCAGGTTGTCTGGCTGAGGACACAGCCTCATTTGGAAGCCTCAACAGACTTCTCCTTGATTGGCATACAGGAGCCGTAGCTGAGAAATCCCCCACAAAGCCTCTCCTGTCCAATTGCTGGTAGTGGCTGCTGGTGGAAGGGCTTCTTCAGCACTCCAACAGAACTTGAGGGAGATACAAATATACTCTTGTGCTCTTTTGGTGTGAGTCAACCTTGAGAGGTAGGAGTGCCAGGTGTTTGCAGCCAGAGGTGTGGGAGGTGTTTCTGCACATGAATGTAAGAACTCTAAAGGGACAGAGTGCGGAATATGGAGTAGAATCCCTGTGACATTTCATGTTTTTGTTCAATGAGGCTGATGCAGCATTTTAAAGCACTAATTGGGAATAATTGGTGTTGAAATTGCCTTACAAGCACATCTCTATTCCAGGTGTGCCAAAAGGCTGGAGAGATCTCTCTATTGAAGCAGCAGCTGAAGGACTCCCAAGCAGATGTCTCCCAGAAGCTGAACGAGATCGTTGGATTGCGGACCCAGCTGAAGGAGGGTAAGAGCTTCCTCCGAGAAAAGGAGGAGCAGATCCTGACTTTAAAAGACTCCTTTAGCACCAAAAGCGTCAGCCTAGAGATCTGTGAGAATGACCTTCAGCGGAAGATGGGTGAGGTGCAGATGTTGAGGGAGAAGCTCAGTCAGTGTGAGCTGGAGGTCTCTAACCTGAAGCAGACCTTGAGCAACCTAGAGGGACATCATGGCCACTTGAACGCAGAGCTCACTGAGAAGCTTGTGAGGGACACCCTGGCTTGTGAGAGCGATGAGGCCAAGATGAAACGGCAGAACGAGGAGAGCCTTCATGCCCTCAAGAAGGAGGTTGAGAGGCTCCAGGCAGAGCTGAAGGCTGAGCAGCAGCAGCGAGAGCAACAGGTAGTGGACTTTGAGGAAGAGCGCCGCACATGGCAGGAAGAGAAGGAGAAGGTCATCAAGTACCAGAAGCAGCTGCAGCTGAACTATGTGGAGATGTACCAGAAGAACCAGATTCTGGAGCACAAGGTGAATGAAATGTCTAGCAAGGCCACCAGCCCACCACACTCCGAAGAGAAAAAAACGTGGACTCCATCCCGACTGGAGAGGATAGAGTCTACAGAGATCTAAGGAAAATAACCGAGGCATTTAGAGTACGCCTTTTTTTTTAACTCCTGTGCATGTACTTCAGCCGGTGATCTTCCTAAGGACAATGTGCTATAGAACCAGCAGCGTAAGTTCCTTTGCACTGGTCCCCTCCAATGTGTGTCAGTGCTCTACAGGTTATTTAAAAAGAAAAAAGAAAAAAGGATTAGCCACAGGTGGTTTTGTGTGCTAGGGATGATTGGATATCAGGATACTTTCTTTGCTTGCTCCACTGACAAGGGCACCACAGATCCTGCTGTTACTACCCTCCCCTAGAACTCCTGACATCTTTTTAAAAGAGCCGCTGGGGGGGGGGCAGTTTGAGGCAGTTTTGATTGGGCCCACAAAATGGTTAACTCTTTGCCCCATGGTGATTCTCGGACTTGAATCCCTCCCCACTGCTATTTGCTGTGCAGGAGAAAACAAATGGACACCACGTCCATCCATTTCCCTGTCTACAGCTAATAGCACCTTGGGAGGGAAGGGAGGCAGTTTCGGATTAGGACTGTAGTGTCTGTGGAAAGGGTTAGACCCCCCTCCCTCCACACCACAGCCCCAATCCAAGCCCCTAAACGCCATGACCGCTTTTTGCAAAAGAGGAAAATGTTGAGGATTTAAATCCTGGAACTTCCAAATCCCACCTTGTTCCTGCAGGCAGCCAAACCATCTTTGACCAGGACATTTGAACCACATTGCTTAGTAAAGATGAAGCTCTCAAAGCCGTGTCACGTGCAAGTTTGCCTCATCTTTGCCATATCCTTGGTCATGTTTACATCCGAGACTGGCTAAATAGCAGTTCTTTCTCCACAGGGAGCCCTGTGTGTTTTGTGATGGGACTTAGAAATTTCAAAAAAGAAGATGACCCAGTACAGTCAGGAAACTATGATGCCCTGGTTTCTTTGCAGGAAACCATGACAGTTAAACCAATGTAAATGTGATATATGTCGGATTAAAAGCCAGTTCCAATCCACAAAGATGGGTTTCATTTGTACCCCATTCAGACCAATCCTATTTATTCAGAATCAAGTCCTGTTTTATTTCAGCGGGTCTCTTTTCTGGATAAATTCTGGCTCACATGGCACCCTGGTGCGTAGGCTATGCGGACAGCTAGAACAGGTGAAGCCTGTAAGTGAGACCTGCTCACCTCAACATTTACCACACAGGCTCAAGTTATACTAGAGGTTCTATGGATTGCAGGGGTGGGGGGAGTGCATATGAGGACAAGGGGCACTTCCCTTGTCACAAACGTGATGTGACCCATTTCCAGATAGGGGAATCCTGAACTCAGGTGGCATAAATTGGCATATATTGTTGGCCCAGAAGGACCATGAACATTCAGATAGTTGTTACACTGACCACTATTTAATATTGTTTATTAAATCCGCCGCCCCAGTTCTCATTTCCTGGGTGAAATAGCAAGTGTGGTTGTAGGAAGGGAAGCACCATGGATCTCCTGCACTTAGAAGGGATATTCTGAGACACAAAATCCAACTGCAAACACCCCCTGTGCTTCCTTCTTCCTAAATATCTGCTGCCTCCAAAATGGATTGGGTAGCAGGACCATGGAAATTTGCTTAGGTAGTGAATGCTGTTCTGTTTTTCCCAGAACACAGCTAGGCATAGAACTTTCTTCTCCTGTTTTTCATGGGAAGATGGCTTAGTCCACCCAGAAGGGTTAGAATTAGTAAAGTTTCTAGATCTGTGTGTGGTTTTTCTTGCAGGGGCACGTCTTGATATACATCTGCCTTGTAAAATGGATTTGAAAGGGTCTCAGGCCGTTGATGTACGCAGCTGTAGCTGGATTTGGACTATTGAAATATGGGGGGTGGAAAACATCTGGACGTACTTTCTTGCTTTCAGGATTAAGCTTCAGAATAAACATACTTGGGTAGGATAAGCACACAATAGATAACTTCATGATCCCAGCAATTTGAAAGGGATGTGGACTGGTCTCAGCCCCAGTGTTTCCATCTTGGGTCTGTGCTGTTGCTGGAAGCTCTGTGAGAGAAAATGAATTTAAAATAAACAGTTAAGCATAGCAGAGGCCTGTTCAGAGACTAACTGTGAAGAAGCCTGGAGATGGCATGAAGATAATGAACCTACTTGTTGGGGCCAAACTAGAAGTGATGGGGGCAGCTATGTTTTTTTTCCCCCTCCATCTTTCCCATTCACATATAAAGCAGGCAGGGAAGGTCTAATCTTTACACCAAAAGGGAAGCACAGGTGCAGGTAAAAATGGTTGGCAACCTTCAGTCTCGAAAGACTCTGGTATAAGCCTACAGCACCCGGTATTCCCAGGCGGTCTCCCATCCAAGTACTAACCAGGCCTGACCCTGCTTAGCTTCCGAGATCATGGTATAAGCCTACAGCACCCTGTATTCCCAGGCGGTCTCCCATCCAAGTACTAACCAGGCCTGACCCTGCTTAGCTTCCGAGATCATGGTATAAGCCTTCAGCACCCGCTATTCCCAGGTGGTCTCCCATCCAGGTACTAACCAGGCCTGACCCTGCATAGCTTCCGAGATCATGGTATAAGCCTACAGCACCCGGTATTCCCAGGCGGTCTCCCATCCAGGTACTAACCAGGCCTGACCCTGCTTAGCTTCCGAGATCATGGTATAAGCCTACAGCACCCGGTATTCCCAGGCGGTCTCCCATCCAAGTACTAACCAGGCCTGACCCTGCTTAGCTTCCAAGATCAGACAAGATTGGGCATGTGCAGGGTAACAGTTGCCTTATCCCCCCATGCTTCATTGTTTCAAGTGCTTTTCTCTTCAGCCTGGTTCACTTCTGATATCAGAGCCCTGCAGGGCAAAGTCTGATACAATCAAAGTGCATGAAAGCAGGGGGTGGTCCAGCTTTGCCCCCCTCCCCATTCTCTATCTATCATATATACTAGTGGTTCCCAAACTATGAGCTGTGGCTCCCTGGGAAGCCGCGGAAACCAGCCAGGAAGCCGCGGGCTACTCATGAAACACCCACTGTCCTATAGGAGCCGTGGCCAATGGCCCCATAGTTCAAGGGAGCTGCCAGTCAAAAAACTTTGAGAACCACTGATATATACAGTACATAGATGACAAAAATATTAATACACAAATGTGGCTGCCCTCAGCTAGTTGGACCTTTGGTTCTGTGCCCATTGCTGGAAGCCCTGTTGATCATGGCCCTGGATAGACAGTTTTCAGCTTGAGGGTATCACTAGGTTTTGAGTCAGCAAAGAGTATACTGTATCCAAAGGTCAAACAAGCAGGAAAAGGGGACGCAGTGGGATTTCATGGCTGAGAAATGATTCATCCAAATACTGGTAGTCACCATTTTAAGTGGAAAGTGATCTGGTCAATACAACCAAGAGAGAGGACTAAGGAGAAAGAAAGTTAAATCACCAGTTATGTCTTAGTGCCATTTGTTGAGCATCCATGTCTGTGGGCCTGGACTTGCTGATCAAGGTCATGTTTTGCTGACCAGCATTAGTTTCCCCTGTCTGGGCTTTCCCACACTCCCTAAAGGTCCTTCTTATCAGTCCCAGGGCAGGAAAGGAATGTAGGCTACACCGGTCTGATAAAAAACAATGTTTAATGCAAATAGCAGAGAAATTGAACTCTGATAACTTACACCAAGGAAGAATTACCCAAAGTAGCTCCTTAGACCTAATCAATCCTTTCTGGGTTTGCATTAAAGGATGATGTTAGCAGTGGGGTGCTAGCTGGGGTGGCAGAGAGAGTGCCATTTTTCCCACCAGTAAATATTGCCAAGTGAGCACTGAGAAAATGTGACATTGCCTGGAATAGAAGATGTACCTGGTAAAAAGATATTTAGAGCAGCTGTGCTCTCAAAGCTAATCCTGTTTCAAGTCAGTTTAATTATTGTGGCTCCCAGCAAATCAGAGAAGACACCACAGGGCTCTTCTGATATCAGGGCAAGGATCCATCAGCCTCCTCTTTCCAACAGTGGACACCCGATTGTGGGCTGCCCATAAGCAGGTTCTGGGGCAAGAGCTCTCCCCGTTTTTCCTTCTGGAGCAACGAATATTCAGAGGTAGCATGGAGGTTCCATCTAGCTGACATGATTAAACAATTGATGATAGGTTGGTTCGCCTTCATGAATGCTCAAATCCACTTTAAAAGCCAGTGGCTATTACCACATCTTCTGGCAGTGAATTCCATAATGATACATTGTGCTACATGGGTCCAATCCTTTCCAACTTTCTTGCGCTGATGCAGCCATGCCAACAGGTCCACTGCATCCTGCTTTGGGGGCAGTCACCGAGTCCTCCTCAAGGTAAGGGAACATTTGATGCACTGTGGCTGCATCAGCCCTGGAAAGTTGGCTAGAATTGCAAATCAATTTTATTTCCTTAATTTGTGTCCAATGCTGGACCCCTAATTCTTCTTTTATGAGAAAAAGAGAAACATTGAGCTTTGTATCATGAATAGGGGACTCTTACGTGCAGGTCTACAAAACTACCCCTTCCATGATATAAGGAGAAGACATGAGAGTTTATCTGGTTTCCTGATGGCTTATATTTGAAGTGCAGATGTGTCCCTAGATCTCCCACAACAAATCAGTGACTACGAATTATGCAGGGGATGGACAGAGTGGATAGGGAGATGCTCTTTACACTCTCACATACTACCAGAACCAGGGGACATCCACTAAAATTGAGTGTTGAGCGGGTTAGGACAGACAAAAGAAAATATTTCTTTACTCAGCGCGTGGTCGGTCTGTGGAACTCCTTGCCACAGGATGTGGTGCTGGCGTCTAGCCTAGACGCCTTTAAAAGGGGATTGGACGAGTTTCTGGAGGAAAAATCCATTATGGGGTACAAGCCATGATGTGTATGCGCAACCTCCTGATTTTAGGAATGGGTTAAGTCAGAATGCCAGATGTAGGGGAGGGCACCAGGATGAGGTCTCTTGTTATCTGGTGTGCTCCCTGGGGCATTTGGTGGGCCGCTGTGAGATACAGGAAGCTGGACTAGATGGGCCTATGGCCTGATCCAGTGGGGCTGTTCTTATGTTCTTATGATATTTGTTTGGATCCTGTAATTTGAATGTTTTAGAGGCCATTCCTTTGGTAGCTTTTCAACATCCACATTTTGACTCGCCTCTAGAATAGGAGGTACGTGATGCTTTTATTAAGGATTTACAACATGGCACGCCTTTGCATTTAGATAATCAAAATCTGCTATTCCCCTTCCACAAGACTTCCCAACCTGTAAACCTTGCAGCAAGATACAGGGCTGGTCCTGAGACATTTTAATGCCCGGAGCTGAAGCTACACTTTCAAAAGCACACATTAGCCCATTTATAACTTGATCCAGATTCTTTATAAATGGCAGTGGCATTCAAATTCAGAAACTGATTTGCGCAAACCACAATTGGTTAGCAAGCCATGATATCAAACCAGGATCTGATCCTTAAACAAGCCACTCTTGAGCTCAGACAGAATGGGGAACTGCCCATTCATCACAAATCGAGAGCAGGAACGTTACATGAAGGGGAGGAGAAAATGTGTGAACCTAAAGGTCATGCTGGCTAGTTGCTCATAACAAACCAGGCTTTTTGTTACACCTGAACCAGATCACAGAGTATAAAAAATAATCATGAATTTTTTTAAAAAGCAAACAATTTGCCACTCTAATGATTGCCAGGATCTGCTACCTGTGAAAGTTGCCCTCTCTGCCTAATGGTCGCGCTGGCGCCAGTAACCACACAATGCCATGGCTAGCAGCAACCTAGGAGAATTACTGCCAGGTTTTCTGGAGGTAAAGTGCTTAAAAACTGAAATAGGAAGCAAATCATTTACTTATATGCTGCTAAGTTATACAAAGACAAGTGTACTTGGATGTAAATAACTGTCCTGTATATGTATATATGATTATTAAAGCAAAACACACGAACAAAAAAAAATAGAGAGAGAACTGTTAGTGACTGGGTTTTACAGTGAGAGCAGATGTTTAGAACTGAGTTTCTGACAAGGACACAAAATCTTGGGGGGGGGGGATTTTCAAAAGCCCCACAGACTTCTTAGGGAATTGAGGTCACTGTGTACCTTCCCAGGGTTAAACATGGCAGTCTTGTTTTGGTGTCTGTTTTGTCTACCCGTCGATAGTCTTGTGGGGGACCTGAGGGTTTGATCTATTTTGAAATGTCAGTGTATTGTTTCTTTGATTTGTGACTTTAAAGAAAAGTTCACTTGAATGAAGGCATGGAGACCCCTTGCCCCCTGCTTCATTTGCATCCGTGCCTGGAAGAATCCCCAAGAAGAGATGACCATTTCCGGCAGATGCCTTGTTGACTGAAGCAGCCGAGAAAACGAAAAATGAGCCAAGAGGATCCCTCTGTTGCAATGGCACTTTATAATCTTTGCTTCCAATTCCTGGCCAATGTGACCAAAGACCTGAGTGGAGGTCCCTTAGGATGTGTTTGGAAACATCTTGACAGTTCATGCTGCTGCTGTAATGTGGGTAGCTCTAAAATTTTAATAAGGAATTAAATGTGTGTTCTTCCACGTTTGTGTGGCACTACATGGATTCTGGGCCATGACGTCTTACTGATCGACATAACAGCTGCTGGCTTTGACGCTCTCTCAGTTCACCTGTGAGGGCACCCTCTCAAGCTCTGATCAATTAGCCTCTCTTGTTTGCCGAGACACGGGCAGATGCTGCCTGCCTGCTTTCAATTGTTTCTCTTCATGACCATGAGGGCTAATAGCTTACTCTTCTTTCAAGCAAAAGCTGAAATTCTCAGGTAGTCAGATGCTGCACCAGACTGGGCCCATCGGAATCATTTTTCACGACCGTAAAACCTCCAGTTGGTCTGCGGGCCACTCAAGGCTTGTGGCACTCTGTCCAAGGGTGGCTTGAGCTGGTGACAAATTATTCATTCAGACGGCCTGTGTTGCCACACACACAGCACTGTCTGGGCTGGAAAAACCAATGTCCAGCCCATATAGGTGCCATGTGAATTGGTCCAAAGTATAATAGACTCTTCCTAGATTTAAACAGTTGGGGACAACTGCTAAATCTGGAAGCTACAAGTATGACACTGTTTCAAAATACCTGTTTCTGGGGAATAACCACTGTGATTTGAGCTTAAGTGGACAGCGAGCCTTTTAATTTGTTTGCCTCACACAACTTGATGTGGGTGTACAAGAGACTTGGGGACAACGATAGACTATTTCTTTCACTGTATTTCTGTTGTCAGTTGTGTTGCTCTTGGTCAAAGGATCCAGTCGCAAGGTCAGAGAAAGGTGGTATTTTTGGTTATAAGTTCAGAAAATGGTATTGTTTCAGAAGTGGCAGCCATAAGCTTTTTTTCAGGAGTGGATGTTACTGTGTTCAGAGAGGTGTTTCAGGATTTCACCTGGAGGAAGTTTCTGCAGAGATTGCTAGTAAAAAGGAATAAGGATATAAGAAGCCTGCAGATTTTTTTTTTTTCTTCCATGAAGGTTGGAGTGAGATAAGCAGCCTACAGAGCCAAACCTGGGTGGTCAGCTATAGTCCCATAGGGGCATAGCTAGAGGGGGTGCAAAGCCTTGCAGGGAGTCTCCCTGCAGTATGCAAGTGGCCCCCTCCCCCCCTTCAGAGCCATTCCAGGCAGGGGAGCAAAATGGAAGCATACATTGGAATGGCTCTGAGGGGGAGGGGCTGCTCGCACACCAGGAGGTGTGCTTTACACACCCTCTAGCTATGCCACTGCCTGGCCCACAGAAAGGAGATCACTGGATAGTTTCATAGCCACTGGTTATACTCTATATACACATCACGCATACTCCAGTTCCTCAGTTGTCACCCAAAGGCAAGAAGGCATGTGCCTATATAACCAGTGGCTATGAAACTATCCAGTGATCCTCTTTCTGGGAGTCAGGTGAAACCCTAGCCCAACACCCAGAACCCCCTCCTCAAAGTATCCCCAGCAAAAATAGGTACCGTACCATTAGAGCTTCTCCAAAGGGTCAGTGTGTGTGATAGAACAGGTCCAAAATGTCCTCACAAGTGGTGGAACTCTCTACCAGTCTGATCTATGGGCGAAAACCCCTAGAGAGGTTTGAGGTTGCTTCCCAACATTCAGTGCTATGGTACTTCAGAAAAGTAAGGAAGAAGCAGGAAGGGCACTGTGGTCAAGATCTAGAGTATGAGGTTACGGTCATTGCTACAGAAGTCAAGTAGGATTAGCTGCTGCGCGTTAGCCCTATAAAAGGGTCTGCAAATGTGCGTTCCACAATTGGGGGGGGGAAGCAGGAAACCAAGACACATTTATAGTGCTGATGAAAGACCTAGTTTTGGGCCCAATCCTATCCAGCTTTCCAGAACTTATGCAGCCATGGCAATGGGGTGTGTGCTTCATCCTGTGGTGTAGAGACCATCATGGAGGCCTCCTCAAGCTAAGGGAACGTTTGTTCCCTTGAGGCTGCGTTGTGACTGCATCAGTGCTGGAAGTTGGATAGGATCGGGCCCCTAGTTAGTGGTCAGGTGCAAAAGAGCTTGTGTTCCTCTGTCTTTGGCAGTTGAATAGAAGGACATTTCAGTAGGGCAGGGGTTGGCAACCTACAGCCCATGGGCCAGATCCGGCCTACCACTCAAAGTCATTTGACCCACACAGAGCTTGGTAAAACTGAGCTCTCCACAGCCCCTTCCGGGTGCTCAGCACCCCAGAAGTTTGATGATGACGTCATCGTCGGACGTCCAGCCCCTTTGCCTGAAAAGATTCCCATCCCCTGCAAGAGGGGCTGCTGCTCTCATCCCTGCATGAACCAGGGAGCTGGGAGGAATTTTTTAACAACCACAATGATGATTTGCTGACCACTGAAATCTCAGATGGCTGTACATCCACAACCATATTTGCACACGCCATTGGCCTGCATACTGTTGCCCAGATCCTGGTCACAGTTGATAACAAGCAATTTGCACTGGGGTTTTATCCCCAGTTAATGTTGTCAGTGAGTTACCAAAGAGGAAAAAGAGCCGGAAAGGGCCCCCCTGGACATTTTTTCTTGCCGGCCTTGTGGAATTCGGGGATATGGAATTCTTTTGCACAGAAAGGCTTAGGCTTTCATAGCTCCGGGAGCAAGGAACTCCCAGGGAAGGAGTCAGTGAGCCACAGCAGACTTCATCTGAGTTGTGCTCACACTTGTTTTAAAATGAAATGGATGCACCTTGCTCATTTTTGATGTGTGTATTGCAGCTGTTCCAGGGAGAATGAATAGAAGTAGGACTTCAGCTGGTATATTATTATTGTACATGGCTCAGTGCAATGACTTCAGTACCTCCTATCCCACCAGAAATAGTTTGCTTGGTACAACCAAGGCCTTTCCTTTAGTGGCACCCAAAATCTGCCTCCTGAGACCACTATCTCCTGGCCACTGTTTCATGGGCAGGATAGTCCCAGCTTCACAGGATAAGGGGGAAATCATTCCTAGCTGGTGGGGGGATGGCAAGGGATTGGAGTACAGCAGATGTGACTATTTAAAAAGCAGGTCAGAGTAAAATGCCCGTGAAGTTGCACTTCTGAAACAGTTGAAACTCGGTGTGTAGTGATTTCACCAGCAATAATAATAATAACTCTGCCAGCCTAACAGGTTTCAGATTTACTGAACGTTATATCTTTAAAAACTACACACACACACACACACACACAAGGACACAACTAGACTGGCCCCTGGGTCAGCACTTTGGAAGCAAAACTGCCTTGATGTTTTTAATTTTTATTTTTTTAAAAAAAGCCTCAATCGCTTTATTTATCTGCTTTTACTGTGAATTCAAGCCAGAAGTGTACTGAATCAAAACTGTTAATCTTTTTTGTCAAGCGTTGACTGTTGATGGTTCTTTGAACTATGTCTGAGATTTGCAAAAAGAGAGAGGGAGAGTGGAACACACACAATTTTTAATAAGGGGTAAAAAGAACTTTTCCAAGTTAACACCCTAACATCTCCTCTCCTACTCTTGCATTCAGACATTGTTCTATCAACTTGCCTTGCTGGTTGTTGTATTTTTTTTTTTCCAGATCACTTTCTTTTTGTATAGCAGAGATGTAATCATTAAAAAAAAAAATCTGTCGTTTCAACCTAGGGCACATTCCACACTCGACTTTGATTCTCCTGTACATCTTCATTGGGGTACAAAGACAAGGAAAAGCTATTGCCTTTGGGGGGGGTGGTGGTTTTTTTGATAGTGTACATATATATATCGGTATAGACTATGTGTATATATGTGTGTGTACATATATATATATAAATACATTATACATGTATCTATCTGTCTATATCTCCATCTGACTGTGAAAGGTTTTTATTTGAGGAAAAATAAAAATGGAGAAAGAACCCCTTTAAAAACCGGATGCTCTTGTGATCTTTTCATTGATGGAAAGATGTGAACTCACGGTATGACTGAATCGAAAGCCGCTTCAGATTCCCAAATTCCCAGAATTGCTTTGCGGTTTGGAGAGCCGGTGAGGTGAAGCTGATGGACTGATGCTAGAGAGAGTGGGCTTCTCTCAGCCAAAAAAATTCACAAGATGGCCTTGGACAAGCCATGCATTCAACCTACCTCACAGGGTTGTGGCGGGGATATCCCATTTTATAGATGCCAGTCTGACCTCCTTGGAGAACAGACAGGATAAAAGTGTGGTGAATTGTCTTGTGTCTGTTAAAGGCACAGACCCCAAGATCCCATCACATGGCAGTACCAGTACTATTGGTGATGCAGACAGGAGTTGGCCTGATGCTCAATAGGAAGCAGCTTAAGCTCCAGATCTCGGATGTGCCCGGATGGAGTCCTTTACTTCCTCCCTATAAGACAAGTGAATGGTTGCCACTTATGGAGAAAGTGCTGTTCTTGAGAATCAACCCAATTGCTGTTCTTGAGAATCCACTGTCGACCCAGTGTGCGGCGGCAGTGAAGAAGGCCAATTCTATGCTTGGGATCATTAGGAAGGGTATTGAGAACAAAACGGCTAGTATTATAATGCCGTTGTACAAATCGATGGTAAGGCCACACCTGGAGTATTGTGTCCAGTTCTGGTCGCCGCATCTCAAAAAAGACATAGTGGAAATGGAAAAGGTGCAAAAGAGAGCGACTAAGATGATTACTGGGCTGGGACACCTTCCTTATGAGGAAAGGCTATGGCGTTTGGGCCTCTTCAGCCTAGAAAAGAGATGCCTGAGGGGGGACATGATTGAGACATACAAATTTATGCAGGGGATGGACAGAGTGGATAGGGAGATGCTCTTTACACTCTCACATAACACCAGAACCAGGGGACATCCACTAAAATTGAGTGTTGGGCGGGTTAGGACAGACAAAAGAAAATATTTCTTTACTCAGCATGTGGTCGGTCTGTGGAATGCCTTGCCGCAGGATGTGGTGTTGGCGTCTAGCCTAGACGCCTTTAAAAGGGGATTGGACAAGTTTCTGGAGGAAGAATCCATTATGGGTTACAAGCCATGATGTGTATGCACAACCTCCTGATTTTAGAAATGGGTTAAGTCAGAATGCCAGATGTAGGGGAGGGCACCAGGATGAGGTCTCTTGTTATCTGGTGTGCTCCCTGGGGCATTTGGTGGGCCGCTGTGAGATACAGGAAGCTGGACTAGATGGGCCTATGGCCTGATCCAGTGGGGCTGTTCTTATGTTCTTAGAATGCTGTTACAGTGAAATCAAAGCTTGGAGGGATAGACCCTCATGTGAAGGAGGGAGGGAGGGGAGGCTGGGCCATGTTTACTTGAAGCTCACACTGGTACATTCTCATCACAATGAACCCTGGCTTCTTGTGACATCTGAAAGCAGCCCGTGCATAATTAACTAAATGCAGCAGTATCCACTTCCAGGATATTGATAACCTTCCAGGGATAACCTTCCAGGGGGATTAGACACATTCATGGAGAGAATTCTATTGAGGAGAGGTCTCTCTGACTAGACATGTTGGCTAAGTGGAACTTCCAGGTTCAGAGGCAAAATCCCAGTGAGCACCAGGTGCTGGGTTCAAACCACGAGAGAGGGCTGTTGTATTCATGCCCTGTCTGTAAGCTTTCCAGAAGCATTTCACTGGAAACAGAACGATGGGCCATTGGTCTCCTCCATCAGGGCTGTTCCTAAATTCTGAATGCTTCTAGCAGTTTGCCGCCCTTCAGGGGAAGTGGTGGTTAATAAGAAAAACAGTGGAGGAATCACTCCCGTCACAATTGTTCAGGGAGCTTGTCACAGCCCAATTAAAGCCTTTGCTAAACAGCTGATTTAATTAAGGGGGCTGCCTAAGCATTTCCATGGCATTTAGTCACAGTTGTGGCTGTATGCTTGTGCGGAGCTGGGTTCGGTGGATAGACTGTTAGCAGCTTGCCATTTGTGGAACCAGAGCAATGGTCAGGAGGCCGAAAGGTACTTCTACCTCCTGCCGACAGGGCAGGAGATCTGGTCTAGAGGGCAGAGCCTCCGTTAGCCCAAAGATAACATCAGAAGGTCGCCAGTCCGAGGACACCGGCAGCTCCCTGATCGACTGAGAATGGCGAGACCTTGAAGCAGATGACAAGCCCAGCTGAGTGATTCCACCTGCTCTTGGTGTGAGCAAGAAGCGTCTTGGCTGCCCTCCATGTGAGAGATGGAGCTGCTTCTCAGCCTGCCTGGGAGAACTGGAGGCCAGAAGTGAGACCAAACCAGGAAGATCCATTCTGAAATGTGGTTGGTTCTTGAAAGAGAGAACCTCTAGGACTGTAAAAATCCCCTTGAGGGATTTAGAAACACCTGCCTATGTAAACCGCCTTGAATAAAGTCAGAGGAGTAATCCGATAACCAGAAAGGCGGATTATAAATACCTAGTTATTATTATTATTATTGACCCCAGAACAGGCTTCCTCTCCTGAGTCTCAACACTGCATGCATTTAAAAAAGGACCATTTTATTTTCTGGGAGCATCTGTATAGGAAATGGGTAAACCCAAACAGCACAATCCTATGTATACTTGCACGGATATAGGTTTTACTGTTTTCAACAAGGTTTACTTCATAGTGAATGGGTTTAGGTGGCACCTAAAAAAGTGGAAAATGAATTTCTGCTGGATTGATCCTTTTCGGGCGCTATTAGAAAAAAGTTGGATGAATGGTTGTGTATCCCTGTGTATACACTAGACCACCTCTTGAGGCTTGCCACTCAACAATGAGCCCAGTTGCCTGCCTAGGGTGCTCCATGCCTGGACTGGATCATGAGAAGCCCTCCTCTGGGTCCTCCCCCAAACAAACACAGGGCAGCTTGAGAAGGACCTTCTTGCTGTGTATCAAGTCTTGCGTACATCTTAACCAGTGCTCCTCGTTTTATTGATTGACCTGGCCTAGCTACCTTTGAAAGGGAATTGGACAGATTTATGGAGGTAGGTTACAAGCCATGATGGGTATTTGCAACTTCCTGGAATTCAGAGAAGTGACCTGTCTCTGAATGCTGGATGCAAGAGAGTGGCAACAGGATATGGGCATCTTGTTATCTTGAGTGGTTTCGGAGGCATCTGGTTAGCCACTGTGAGATACAGGCAGTTGGACTTGGCCTGATCCAGCACGGCTCTTCTTATGCCTGATCCCTGCCTTGGCACATCTTCCCCCTGGATTCTCCACCCTTGTCAGTGCCTCATTCCCACATACCAAGACTTACAAAATCAGGCTTGTACAAAATTCAAAGTTGACTATGCTTGTTTGCCTACTTGGCCCTGGCAGAAGGTGCTGCCAGGCTCACTCAGGCTGCCCACACCCCAGCTCCTGACACGGCATTGCCCAGATTGCAGAATGTGGAAACCATAGATAAGACAGTCACATTTTGGCAAGCTCTGGGCTACACAGGCAGGTACAGGGTTCTCCATGCAAGCGTCAAATGCAGGATTGTTGGATGCCTCTGGAGAAGGCCAGAGTAGACCCACCCCCCCCCCCCCACACACAGAGACTTTCCCTGCATGGCATTTCTGTATGAGAGGAGGTCCCAGTTGCTGAATTATTTTACCCTCAATGGAAGTATCAAAAGGAGAGAGCGTCTGTGCCAGAATCCTCGGCCTTCCATCTGCAGACTAGACCTGTGCCAGGTGGGAGCAGGGACAGGCTTGCCATCACACTCCTGTTGAAGTGGTACACTGTGCAGGCTCATGCTGTGATCGAGGCTGAAAAACTGGGTGCAGCTCTGTTCACCCCCATCTCCAAAAGGATATTCTAGAGATGGGAAGACTACAAAAGGACACCTGAATGACTTTCCCGACAAAGAAAAGCAAAAGCATTGGGGGATTTTAGTTTTACGAGAAAAGATGATACGGGAGGCATAGAGGGATCCAAAACAATGTATACTGTTAAGAAACAAAGGGATTATTCCTTCTCTCGCGTAGTACAAGAATTTGGGAATGCTCAGTCAAGCCCACAGTAGGCTCAGGACAGGCAAAGATAGGAAATACCTCTTCTCAGAGGTAAAACACACTGCCCTGGAGCCATCATGTTATATCACTTCCAGGTTCTCCCTGGAGGAGGAACAACTCACTGTGGTGGTTTCACATACCCCTTTCCTTGAAGGGGAACCTCCCCAGGACAAGGAATGGGGCACAAAGCCACCAGTATCTCCTGTTCGTGTTGCAAGGCAGTCTGGATTCTCCCCAGAGAAGGGAGCACTCGCTGCAGTGGCTTTTCACTGCAGAGGCTCCCCTTTGAAGGACAGTGGGGTGCGAGGCCACCAGCACCTCCTCCTCTGGATTCTCCCCTTCTCCCATGGAGGAGGAGGAGGAACTGGGGTGTCACTAGGAAAGAGCCTGAAGGGCAGACACGCACGCCCTTGGCATAGCGCCCAGGGCAGGTGCCCCTCAGACTCTGCCCTAGTTATGTCTCTGCCTCTTCACACTGCACATTTTTAAAGCACAGAAATCACTGCCACAAAAAGGAACTAGACACGTAAGATGTGACAAAGGCCTATCAATAGATAGAGCGGAATGAAACCGTCACCTTCAGGAGCCGTGTAGCCAGAGCCAGCCCAAGACCAGCACCTGAGACAGTGTCTACCTCTGTCCAATAACTGCATCTACAGTTGTTCCTCCTCCTGGAATCTGAGAAGGAAGAAGGGGAATGGAACAGAGAAGGAAGCGTGGCGGAGAGGAATAAGGGGGGCTGAAGTGTTTGAGATGCTCTGGCCCCAACTCCCTGCTCTGCCACACTTCCTCTTACACTCTGTTCCTTTCTTTTCAAATCCAGGAAGACAGGAGGAGGAGTGAATGCCAGCAGGTATGTGGAGGGGGGTGCCTCCTGCCTGAGACCCCTGCTTCAGTTGTGCTTGTGGATGCACCAGCCCTGAGTGTTGCTCTGCTGCCAAATATTCACTGCTGGGGAAAAAGAGAGGGCAGCTATTGTCTTCAGGTCTTGCTTACGGGCTTCTCAGAGGCACCTGGCTTGCTGCAGCTGAAAACAGGATGCTGTACTAAATGGGCTTTTGGTCCAATTCAGCATGGTTTTCCTCGTCATTTTATCCCGTCCACAACAGAAGCGCCTGCGTGCTGAACCACGTCCTCAGTGCTTCAGAATTACTAGTGACCTGGGCCATCTGTCCTCCAGTTCATTCCCTTCATCTGCTGTTCTTCATCGTTATTGATGTGATCAGCAAGCATGCAATGTGGGTGGAGATGCTCTCTCTCTCTCTCTCTCTCTCTCTCTCTCTCTCTTCGCTGTATTTCATATGTATCTTCTGCTGCTAAGGAGGCTGTTAGTAGCTGATCAGTGTTGAGGTTTGATTCTAACCTGCATTAAAAATAACAAGGAGTCTTGCTGTACCTTATATAGATATATTATGGCATAAGCATCATGGGCCCAAAAGTGGATGCTACAGTAAATTTTTATTTTCCACAGTTTTATACTGCCTTTCCTCCAAGGAGCTCAGGGTTTCATATTATTATTAATTATTATTATTAACAATATTTATACCGCTTTTCAACGGAAAGTTCACAAAGCGGTTTACAGAGAAAATCAAACCAACAACTAATGGCTTATTCTTTGTCATCACAACAACCCTGTGAGGTAGGTTCGGCTGGTAGGTTTGACTGGCCCAAGATCACCCAGGAAGCTTCATGGCTGAGCAGGGGTCATGAACCTGAATCTTCCAGGTCTTAAGTCCAACTCCTATACCACTACACCATCTTGGCTCATTAGCCTTTAATCCATGAAAGCCTTTAAATCAATTGACCTTTAAGGTGCCCTGATACTTTCATACATTTCCAGCCCAATTCTAATTAAATCCCACCCTTGCCAAAGCAGCCGTGCCACCAGAGTGTGCACTACATCCTGTGGGGGCATTAGCTGGGCATCCTTGCTCACCTGACAGAGGTCAGAAGCCAGGTAAAGATGGTCAGGGGATCCTTCCTTGACTAATGGGGTGAAACAGTCACAACATCAGTGATATTTTGCTTTCTTTTGCTTTGTTTTGGCATATGTGTGACCCAAGGCACATTTTGCAGCTTTTCCCCATCCCTGTTTTGTTCAGAATAAAATTCTTTTTCATGCTTTATTCATCATCCCCTCTCTGGCTGGCTGCTTGCAACCACGGCAGAGCTTTGCCAACAGCTCTAAAAGACGGCTGGGTCAACAGTGACCTGTGGGGTCCTACTGGAAGCCCTGCTTGGGGGGGGGGGCTCACCTTTGGCTCTTGTAATATTAAAAGGCCCCCACCTGGTGGCAGCATATACGAAAATCCCCCAGTACTTGAGAATTTCAAATTCAGGATGTGACTGGAGAAAAGGGGGGGAGTCGGTTTCTAAATGTCATAGTTGTTCCTCCTTTTGCCACACTGAGCACAAACATGGGAGCCGTTTCACACCCTGAAGCAGCTGCTGAGGCCATTCTTCACCTGTTGGGAATATAAACGCAATTTTTTTCCTAGTACATCTTTACCAAAAGATGGTCTCAACATCTCGGCTTTACAAGATGTCAGTCCATGGAGGCCAGACTCAGGCAGGGTGAATGAGACCATCTACAGCAAAGAGCTGTCAGCTGCGCGCAACAGTGGGAGTGAGTGAGCATTGCAAAGTGGCAGAAGGTCAGGGGTGTTAGGAGCACATCCCATCTGTGCATAGGAGCTTTTTTTGGTTTCACGACACAGGGCCCAATCCTATCCAACTTTCCAGCTCCTTTGTAGCCACAATGCAGCCCCATGAGAAGGGAACACATGTTCCCATACCTTAAGAAGGCCCCAGTGACTGCCCCTCCACCACAGGATGCAGCGCAAACCCCACTGGCACAGCTGCACCAGCACTGGAAAATTGGATAGGATTGGGCCCACAGATGTGTGCGTGCATGATTCAGCACTACTTCTTTACCCAGCGTGTGATCAGAAAGAAGTGCTCTGCTAGACCAGGGCAAAGGGGGCCCATCTAGTCCAGCATCCTACATCTCACAGTGGCCCACCAGGTGCCTCAGGGAGCACAGCAGGCACAAGAGACTGGCATCCTGGTGCCCTCCCTTGCGTCAGGCACTCTGGGGCAGCCTGCTTGCAGAACCCGGAGGTTGCACACTCCCATCACGACTTGTAACCTGGGACGGACTTTTCCTCCATCCATCTGTCCAGTCCTCTTCAAAGGCACCCAGGACTTCAGGTGCCATCATGTCTTGTGGCAGGGAGTTCCACAGGCAGGTCGCCTGAGGGGGACATGATTGAGACGCACAAAATGATGCAGGGGCTGGATGGAGCGGTTGGAGGGAGGCTTTTTCCCTCTCACGCAACCCCAGAACCAGGGACAGCCACTAAAGTTGAGTGTTGGGACAGACAAAAGGAAATGCTGCTTGACCCAGCATGCGATTAGCCTGTGGAACACCCTGCCACAGGATGCCGGACTAGACGGGCCTTCGGCCTGATCCAGAAAGGAGGCTGTTCTGATGCGCTAAAGCACTTAGGCTAACATACTGTCCACACTTTCCTGGGAGTAAGCCCCGTTGACTCTAATGGGGCTTCCTTCCGAGTAGACATGCACAGGATGGGTCTCTAAGGAGCTTGGGTGGAGGTAGTGCCTTTATTTGCATGAGCCCTGCTCCTCACAACAGCCCTGCACGGTAGGCCACTGGCCTCCACAAAGACCTCCCTGCCAAGAGCACGAGGGAGCGTCGCCCTGGCAACAGCGGGTGCCGCCCCGCCCCGCGCTTCACTGGGAGCATGCGCATTGGGAACAAGAAAAAGCCGCGTCAGCGCGCGACGCCCCCTGGCGGTCTTCGTTGCCTCCTACTGCGCATGCGCAGCCCCTGCTCCTCCTCCCTGTCTGCGGAAGGCCTTTCTGCTTCCGTGAAGGTGTTTGGCCCCGCGCGGCTTCCGTAGGCTGATTCCGGAAGTGCGACAGTGGGTGGCGCTATGTGACCGGAAGAGTGCCTGTGAGAGGGTTAAAGGAGGCTCGCTGGGAGCCGCTGCGGAGAAGGACGGGCGAGTGGTGAGTGAGGGGAGGGCGGGGGGAGAGGAACCCCCGGCAGGAAAGGGGGCAGGCCCCCCTGAGAGTGGGGGCAGGGCGCGTGGAACCCCCCTCTCCCGCCGTCAGGCATAGTGGGCTTCTCGGCCGCGCCCAGCTCGCAGGTCACGCCCCCTCGCGCGGCCCCTCCCCTCCTTGGCCACGCCCCTCGCTGCTGACGTCATGGGTGTCAGGCACGTGCCTCTCCCTGCAGCTCCTGCTCCCCCTTCCCCCAATACATTATATGCTGTGTGCACATTTTATATTTATATATATATATAAAGTGAATGAATAATGTACATATACATTATTGCAATATGTTAGTATTAGTTGGCAACCTTCAGTCTCGAAAGACTGTGGTATTGCGCTCTGAATGGTGGTTCTGGAACATTGCCATATATTTGTTACTATCTATACGTGTAATATATATAGTAACATTATTTATGTGTAATATATATATTACTATATGTATATAATGTATATTATATGTGTAGTTTTATTATATTACATTATACGTATATTATTTTATTTGTTTATTTTAAACCCTGTTTCCCAAGCTGTGGGTCAGGACCCACCAGTGAGTCACGACCTCATTTTTGGCGGAAAACCCTAACTGACAGGCTCATGACTGGCAGAGAAAAGGTGTTGAGCTCTCTGGGAAGTGGAGCTGAGCCAGGCGCACTTACTTGCGCGTAGGGCAGCAGACAAGCACGTCTTGGCTCTTACGGAAGGCCAGGTGAAGGAGCGAAAAGCTGCCGCAGTGGTCCTAATGCAGTGAACGCGGAGCTCAGAAAGTGTCCCTCCCACCCCACACTATAGTAAAAAGGATAAAGACAGGCAATCAACTCCCAGCCAGCTTTTCTAACCAGAAGGACTTAGCAGTAGCGAACCTCCGCAGTCCCGTGGCAAAGTTTTGCAGTGGTTCCCCCCCACAGGATGGCGCCCCCCCTGGCATGCAACTCCTTCCCCCCCCCATGTCCTTGGAGTGCACGGAACCTCAGGTGACTCCAAGACACACCAGGGACGCCTCCTGTAGCTTCCCTGGGCTCTTAAACTGTGTTTCTGGCAAACAGGAAGCACAGTTTCCAACTGTGTTGAGAGCCTCAGTGAGGTTTCCACATGGTCCCAGAGGCATGCGAGACTCCGCACTAAGGGCATTTGCCCCATCAAGTGAATGGCAGGTCTGCCACTGGACTGTGGAGCATGCAGGTGTTGCCCCCACAGTTGCTCTGGGCTTTAGGAGGCCTGAGAGGTGCAGTGCAACTGGAAGGGTGATCTCTGAGGCTTTGAGGATTGGAGGAAGGCTGGGGCTTCTCATGTTCTCCTGAGGTTGATGACACGTTTGCTATGAGGGAGGGTAGTGAGCAAACTTGTATCTTGGTGATGATAATGAAATTGTGGGCACTTCGTTCTCCTTACCTAATTCGGAAATGGGCCTTATGGCAAAAATATGAATAACAAATACAATCATTACATTAGTTTCAATGATACAAATTCTAATTCATACCAGAGCAATTCTGAGTTCACCCAAAGTGCCCAATATGCACAGTATGAATGTGAAAATCCATATAGTGAACCTGTGGAGAAAGAGGGAAGAATGTGCTTTGAAATAGCTTCTGTAATCTAGGCACTATACATAAAGTAAAAGGCATAGTCCATGCCTTCAGGTGTACAACCTAAGTGAGATGAGAAGCACAGGAAGGTAAGAGGAACACCTTTCTATTCTACATCTTCATCAGATCAGTGCCACTGAACTGCAGTCACAGTTGCAGGCTATTATGGTAAGGTCCCAATCCTATCCAGCTTTCTAGCGCTGATGCAGCTGTGCCAGTAGGGTGTGTGCTGCATCCTCTGGTGAATAGCAGTCACAGAGACCTCCTCAGGATAAGGGAACATGTGTTTCCGTACATATGGGCTGCATTGTAGCTCCATTGGTGCTGGAAAAGTGGATAGGATGAGGCCTTAAAAGTTGTAGGACAACTATGTTTGCCCTGAGTACGGCATCCAAACGCATTTCCTCTCCCCACACGCACTGTTTATATTAGATCTGCCTGTCATTGGTACTGAACTGGATTCTGTCATTGATGTTTTGCGTACTCTTTCATCAGGGCTGAGTTCATACTGGCGTGCAGCCTCTCCTGTGCAAGCAGAATTTAACTGGAGAAGGTGTATCGTATAAAGAGGGTTCACTTTGGCTTTAAGGAAGAATGTCCTTTTATTCCAGACTAGCTTATGAATGTGAACTAGCAAATAATGGAACTTCAGAACATGGTGCATACTGTCAGATTGCAGTTGCTTTTAAAACAATCACACAGATACTTGACATAGGATTTATTCATCTACAGTATGAGAAAATAGGCAGGTTGCATTACCATGGGCAAGACTGTTTACTGAAACTTGTAGGTGTTGCTGTAGCCCCCTCCCACTTAGGTTGGCAGGGTTGGCCTTTGCTATGCATGGACTACAACAAATATTTAGAACCCCAAAAGTCTGCAACCAGTGCAGTTTAACAACACGAAGGTAGGAAACAAACAGCACACCTGATTTCTGCAGAGTGACCCTCTTCTCAGTTGCCTGTGCCTGGAAATCTGGGTGCAAAGCCTGCTGGGGTAGTGGGCTACAAACGTGTCTGCCCAGAGCATTGCTCAGTAGAGATCAGGTGAGCTGCTTGTGAGCAGCGCAGTGGAACGGTCTGAGCAAGGATGGCTTTTTCCAGCTGCAGCGGTTGCAAGGCTGGCAACTGCCGCACTAGGACAATCAAAGCCCTTTCTATCTCAGAACCAGGTCTGAAACCAGACTGAAGGGAGTGCAGGTAATCCACAGGTTTTATCCACAAAGCCCAAGCATGGTGCATCATGCTGACATGCTTTTCCTTTGTCAGCTGCATGATGAATTCAAAACTAGAGCTATTTCCCTCAAAGTGTGTGCTCCGTTTGAGCCTTTCTCGCTCATTAGTGACTTCACTTACTAAGCACCAGGTGGCAGCAACAGACTTCTTTAATCCAAGGTCCATTTTAAAGTTCCACAATCCTTTTTGCAAATTGTTTTTTATTTTACCAAAAGATCAGTACATTTTTCTTTGCAGGGGATGAGTTTCACTGGGTACACAGTGTGAGGGGAAATGTGTTATTTTATCGTGTTTATATTCCACCCTTTCTCAAAGGAACTCAGCTTGGTGTGCATTTTTCTTCCCTTCCTTGTCCCAGTTTATTCTCCCCACAACCTTGTTGGAGTTCTGAATTACATTCTAGTGAATATCAGAAGTGCTCTTTTCCTGAACCAGACTGTTAGTTATTCTCACTCCACACTGACAGGCAGCAGCTTTCAGACTTTGGGGCAGAAAGGGCCTGTCCCAGCCCTAACTAGTGGTGACAAGAATTGAACCTGGAGATCCTTTTGCAAACAAGTTCTGTACTCTGTGTGGGCTGCAACCCCTTCCTAGAATAGTGACTTATTCTTTCCCCTCATTATTTAGGGAACGAGTCTTCTGGTTATGCTATAGTCATTACCTTTCATTCATTCTTACCTTACTAATTATTCTTGATAAACTGCCAGTTATTCAGCTCTTTCCTCAGACTAATTAGGCTTTGTAAGAGAGAAAACGTGGTAATTATTGCTAGCTTTAGAGGACTTTAAAGAGAGTTAGATGAATTCTTGGGGGACCATGTCTATAAATGTCTGCTTTCATGATGATGATATGCTCCCTTCAGATCCAGAGGCAATTTCCCCCTCTCAGTACCAGGAGAGGGATATTGTCTTTGTTGTGAGGTTCTGGTTTTCCACTCTGGGAAACAGGATGTAGGATGAACTTTTGGCCCAAGTAGGGTAGCGGTTTTCAAACTCTCTAGGAAAGTTTGAACTGCAGTAAGTTCTTGTAGGGGTGGGGGGAGGCAGCAAAACCAGAAATGGAGCGTGATCGCTGCGCTTTCACTTTTTAAGCTGCAGGGAGCCCTGCAGAAGGTTGCACAGGTCTCCCTGCACCCCCAACAGACTGCTGCAGGGACCGGTGAGTACATCCCAATCCCTGCAGCCCCCTTAGCGATGTGATCCTGGGGATCATGTTGCTGTCTCCCCCCACCCCCTCCCCTTAAGGGGAAAGTGGCCAGGGCTCTCTGGCTGGGGCGAAACAACACCCCAGTTTGAAAAACCCTGCAGTAGGGCCTCTAAGAAATATTGCACATTTCCAGTCTTCTCTGGTGCTTCTGTTTTTCAGTGGTGTGACTTTGAAAAGTTCTTTCTTAGAGTAAGGGCAGTTCTAAAAAACCAGCTGAAAACCTTGTTATGTCAGAACGTTTCCTGCTGCTTTTACCAAAGTGGGTCCAGTTCATATGTCTTGTTTCCTCATCTCCAATCCCTACGTTGGAAATTGGGAATGTGCCCTTTTCTGGTCCTCCTCCCTCACCTATGGATTCCTCCTGTGCTGTGCTATAATGCTACTCATGTCTGAATTGGAGTTAGCAATTGCCAGGATATCCCTGGATCATGGTTTGAAAACCCCCTTCAAACCATAGTTTGAAATCATGGCTTGGAGTTGTTTCTGGCTAGCACCAGCTCTCATAAACTGTGACTTCAACAGAGCTGCTAGTAATGGTTATCACAAAGCAGAAGGTGGGGAGAAATCTGTCCACAGAAGGAGATGACAGGGTAGCAGGTATGCCTGTGGAAAGGTCTCTATCAAACTCTAGGTTGGAGATCAGAAAACGTAACTTCTGAGTCAGACCTGTAGCAAACTCCTTTGCGGCAAATGTGTGATTGGGTTGGAAGTCTCCTTTCTGCCACTTCTAGAGTCACAGCACTTTGGCTGGAAGAATACTTTTTGTTTGAACAGCCAGTTTGTTCAAAAGCTGGATGTTTCTGAATACTGTGAGTTGATTCCTCAGGCATGAACCCAAAACTGTCTGCTCTTGCCAGAGCCATATGGACTGTAACTGAATCAGTATCATTGCCTGTCCAATCCTGCCAGTGTTCTGGGACATCTAGCTGGCCTTCGATTTTATTATCCTGCTTTTTGAAACATCTCTGTCTGAAGAAGACTGTGGCAAAGTTTGAAAGTTAACAACTTTTTGTGGAGTGAACCAGTAAAAGGCATTTTAACCTATTTCTAGAGGTGTTTGTTTCCAGTAAGTGATACAGGCTAAGTATTGCTGAACATAAGAACAGCCCCACCGGATCAGGCCACAGGCCCATCTAGTCCAGCTTCCTGTATCTCACAGTGGCCAACCAAATGCTTCAGGGAGCACAAAAGACAGCAAGACACAACCTGCATCCTGGTGTCCTCTCCTGTATCTGGCATTGAGGTAGCCTACTTCTAAAATCAGAAGCTTGCACAGACCGATCATGACTTGTAACCTGTGATGGACTTTCCTACAGAAATTTGTCCACTCCCCTCTTAAAGGTATCTAAGCAAGTTGCCATCACTACTTCCTGTGGCAAGGGGTTCCACAGACTAATTACACACTGGGTAAAGAAATATTTTCTTTTGTCCGTCCTAACTCTCCCAACACTCAATTTTAGTGGATGTCCCCTGGTTCTGGTGTTATGTGAGAGAGAATGCCCCAGGCCCACCAAATGCCCCAGGGAGCACACCAGGTAACAAGAGACCTGCATCCTGGTGCCCTCCCTTGCATCTGCCATTCTGACATAACCCATTTCTAAAATCAGGAAGTTCCACATACACACCATGGCTTGTAACCCCTAATGGATTTTTCCTCCAGAAACTTGTCCAATCCCCTTTTAAAGGCATCTAGGCCAGATGCCGTCACCACCACCCGGGACTCCAGGTGCAGCTGTGGATCCAGGAGAACCCCCAAGCTGCGGACCTGCTCCTTCAGAGGGAGTGCAACCCCATTCAGAGCAGGACGATAGTCCAGTACCTGAGCTGTGGATTTCCGAACAAAGAGCACCTCTGTCTTATCCGGATTTAATTTCAGCTTGTTCGCCCACATCCAGCCCCTAACCGCCTCCAGACAGTGATCCAGGACCCCAACCACCTCCTCAGAATCAGGGGGAAAAGTGAGATAAAGCTGGGTGTCATCAGCATACTGATGGCAACCCACTCCAAACCCCCAGATGACCTCTCCCAGCAGCTTCATGCAGATGTTAAAAATCTACACTATTCTCAGCTCAGTCAAATAAATGCAAAATCAAAAAGTGCTAAAAAGCAATGTTTAATCAATTATCAGAATTCTGGTTAACTAAAAAGGTGCTCTGATTAACTGGGCATATTTTTCTAAACATGTAATTTTCTATACATGTACTTTTAACAACTACATATGGCAGACACCACCTTAAGAGAGGTATTACATAATGTCAAGGTGATGACTGCTACAACAGACATGAAAACCATTTTAAAAATGCACTAATTACTCCAAAACTAATGTCTTTACTTGCATGCAAAATACTGATCCATCAGATAAAGTATCTTTAACCAGGTGACAGCTCTAGTTAAAAGCTCTTTATAGCTGCCCATTTGTGCCACGTCTTTTAGATTCGCCAGCTGTGACAGTACCTGAGCTGTGCGGACCTGGCCACAGTAACCCATGCCTTAGTGACATCTAGATTAGATTATTGCAATGCGCTCTACTTGGGGCTGCCTTTGAAGACAGTCCGGAAATTATGATTAGTACAGAATGCGGCTGCTCGTGTGGTGGCTGGAGCACGTTGGTTTGACTCTGTCGAGCCGTTGCTTCGGCAGCTACATTGGCTGCCGGTTCTGTTCCGGGCCCAATTCAAGGTGCTAGTTTTGACTTTTAAAGCCCTTTACGGCTTGGGTCCGGGGTATTTGAGGGACCGCCTCCTATCTTACAATCCTGCCCGGGCTCTTAGATCATCTGGAGGGGCCCTTTTGACTGTGCCACCACCAAGAGATGTGAGAGCGGCGGCCAGGAAGAGGGCCTTCTTGGTGGTGGCCCCCGAACTTTGGAATACCCTCCCCTTAGAATTGAGAACTGCTCCCTCTTTGCTAACATTTTGGCGTGGACTGAAGACCTTTTTATTTCAAAAAGCTGTTAATTGTTGACAGGCTGGCTGGCTTCCTTGCTTTTTATATGAGAGTCCACGGGGTTTGTTTTTAGATTTTTGTAAATTGTTTTAATTATTGTTTTTAATGTTGTATTGTTTATTGCTGTAAGCCGCCTTGTGTGCCCTTTGAGCATAAAGGCGGGATAAAAATTAATAAAATAAATAAATAGATTGTTGGTTATGAAAGTTGTGAGTTGGATTGTAATCATTTGTGTTGCCAGAGATTAGGACAGAACTTTTACTTCATAGAACTTTTACTTAAAGAGTTGGATTCAACAAGGTCATTTTGAATCTTGTTGGTGAATCTCTTCAGTACAGTGTTTGAGAGCCACTGGTTTAGGTCTTACTCAGTTAGGTGGAATTGCTCTTATTTTATTATGTCCTCAGTCACAGGAAAGATTTGCTCAACACTTAATTATTCAAGCATATAATTAAGACACAAATACTACATGCTTACACATTATTGTATGTGCACAAAACATATTGTATGTTTCTAGTCTTGTAAGGGCAACCTCTAGTACTGAGTGAATAATCTCTTGTTGTTGTCCAGGGGAGGGGACTGTTAGCTGGCTGTGTGGTGTGCGATTCTACAAGTGTCTGCTAGAAGTAAGTAGTACAGTGGGGTCTACTTCTAGGTAAGTGGCTAGATTTGCTGTTTAAGTTAGTCAGCTTTCCAGTGCACAGGTGTTGTGTTTTGTTTGAAGCACTATGTAAATGTTGCCTTTCTTACTATAGTGTTAAAGGGCTAATTATTTAAAAAAGGAAAAGAAAAGAGAAGCTGTCAAAGCCACTCATTCTTCATCTGCCCTTTTTTCAGTACCTGGAACCAGTTCTGACTCAGTAGTTGTGACCATGGCTATGGGGATACTATGCCGAAGATTTGCAGGACAATCATATAGGACAGCTGCATATTCTACTGCAGTGAAGGCTGCGGACAAGAGGATGTGCTCCAGTAAAGCAGAACAGTACCAGAATTCCCCAGAGACAGACAAAAGAGCTAAATCTGCTGTCATACTCAGACTTTCAAATCCTCCAGAATACAAGGTATCTCTTAATCCATCTGCCTACATTGGGACAAAATGTGAATGTAGTGAAGAAGCGGTAAGAGGTTTAGAAGAAGGATCACCTGAAAGTGACTACTCCGGAGTTGGTGCCAGGCAGATCCAGAACACGTACAGCATTACCTGTTCGCGAAGGCTTTCGAGCACAAAGAACGTACTGCTGGATTTGGAAAGCAAAAAGGCCATCTCCCCCCAGGCTGCCTTGATACAGCCAGCTAAATTCCACAGCCACCCTATGGAAGGTGATGGACAGGCAGCTAATGTGGAGGCCTACAATACTAAGGAAGACCCCAGAGTGTTCCAGAAGCAAAGGCCAGAATATGAATCTCTGTGTTATAACAGAAGTGAGCCCCTTCAGCCCCTTTCCTTAGAGGAAGGTGATCTAATTTTACAGAACGTCACTGTGTTCAAACGTAGCCTTAAACCAGGAATGATTGCAGTGTATTTCTTTAGGCTGAGCTGCTTACCAGCAGAACAGCACTTAAGCCTGAGGTCCAATACCAAATTTGCTATGCTGTGTCGCTACGGAGTGGAGAATGTCCAGCTGTTTGATATTTCTGAGCTTACTATGGTTTTAAAAGCATTTGTGGGTTTAACTATTCCATCCACTCATTCCATGTTGAATGTGTTTGAAACGGAGTGTTGCCATCGAGCCTGGGACATGAGCCTGGATCAGCAGCTGTTGGTGGCTGACCTGTGGCGTTGTTTAGGGCGCAGTGTCCCTCGATATTTAGAGATTGCATTAAGCTGTATTAACTTACATTGGAAAAACCTCACTTTACCCCAGCTGGTTCAGCTAGTGTACATCATTGGCGAAGGCCGCAAAGCCCCTGAAGATTTAATGAAGAAACTGGACATCTTGGTTCTGAAGTACTTGGATTCTCTCAACCTAGAGGAAGTGGGAGCCATTTGCTTAGGGTTCTTCAAGTCACACAGTGGACTTTCAGAACACACAATGCGAAAAATTGGAGATAAAGTGTGTGCCCGCATGGCAGAAATGAGCAATTATGCCTTGGTGAACGTCCTCAAGATGTATCGTTTCACCCACGTTGATCATATTGACCTTTTGAAGCAACTTGGGAGTATTGTCCCTTCACGGATACCAGCTATAGGTACCCAAGGTGTCATGCACATAACGCTGGCCTTATCAGCTTTGCATTACCTTGATGAAAGAATTATGAATGCCGTTGCTGCCTCTGTGCCTTCCAGGACAGCTTATTGCCGGAGCAAAGACATCGCCAAGTTCTTGTGGTCATTTGGATGCCTGAACTATGAGCCACCCAATGCGGAGGAATTTTATGCCAGCCTTGAGAAACAGATGCCCACGAGGATGCAGGAATTTCAGAAATTCCCCGAGCATCTCCTCACCTCCTTGTTGGCTCTGGCATTTGCAGAGCGGTTCCCAAATGACTTGATAGATTATGCTCTGAGCCCTGAGTTTGTCAAATTAACTAGAGAGAGTAAATTTGATCTCCTAAATGACTTGTTTACCCTTGATGGCACAGTGGAGATTGAATGTCCCCAGTACACTGGCTGTCGCCTTGAGCCACAGCTTAGGCAAGAGGCAACTGAGATGCTATGGAAGTTGGCTAAAAAGGAGATCTGTTTGAAGCCGGAAGTCACAGAAGCAGTCTGTCTACTGGAACACATGTTGGGTGGACCCCAGTATGTCAAAAGCCACATGATCTTGCCCCATACCCGATCAATTGATCTGGAGATTCATTTAGATCCAAACCAAAAACCGTTGCCATTTAATACAGAAGCTGCTCCAAAAGTAAAACTAGAACTGAATGAGAATGTAGTGTCTTTAACAGATGACTTAATGAATCAACTTTTAAAGGGGAAGTCTAGCAACCAATCCCCTCTGAATGTTTGTGAAAGCCCAGTTGAAATGTGCCTCCAGAAAATTGCAGTGCGGCAGGAGCAGACTGGGCCTACTTGGGATCATTCTGCATTTTCCAGTGGAGTTCAGCTCACTGGTAAAATTTTGGATGCACTGACTAATTCAACAACCTCTTGTGAAACTCCCGCGCATCCCCTGAAGGGGCAGCATCTTCAGGTCAAGAAGCTGGCCATTCAGGTGACAAATAGGAACCAATACTGCTATAACTCGAAATCCCTGCTGGGGCTCCACCATTTGAAAAGAAGGCAACTGCACCAGCTTGGATACACAGTGATAGAGCTGCCCTTCTGGGAATGGTTTTTATTGCTCAGACGTAGCCGCTCAGAAAAACTGAGCTATTTGCACCACAAGGTGTTTGACTCTGTGGCGTAGGAAAGAACCAAAATGTCAAGCAGGATCAAATTGTGGACCCAACAATGTTTTGTGCGGCAGCATATACTTTGCTTTTTCCCATTGGATATAAACTGACACGTTCCCTAAGCTGCTTAATTGCTAATTTATTTAGGTCTATATTGGTGATTCTTTTGTAAATAAAACATTTCCTCTAACATAAGGTTATTTTTTGATTTTTTTACTAAAGCGGCAACTATTATGAAAGTCACCAGGCTGGGGTAATACCCTTCAATTACACAGGCCAACACACATTTTGCTTCCTTAAATGTTACACCAATTCCTGGGTATATTTGGGGTGCTGATTCCAAAAATGGCTTCCGTTCTGCCCTATCACGTCTAGTTTTGGAGACACGGCATAGCCTCTTTAGTGAATGGTTCAAGCAGCTTCCTCATGAGGAAGCCTACACCATGGCTTCCTCATGAGGAAGCTGCTTGAACCATTCACTAAAGAGGCTATACTATATCTCCAAAACTAGCCGTGATATAGGGCAAAACGGATGCCATTTTTGGAATCGGCATCCCAAATTCATATCAAACCATCATAGAGTTTGGGAAAAACTTTTCTGACCCTCAATTTTGTAGGCCTGTGTTAGTATTGATGATAGTGTACTCCAGTGACAAGGTCTAGATTTAAATCTCAGTTCACCCATTGCCACTCCATCACCTTTTTTCACAAGGAGAGGAAATTGAAAGCTTCCACTTCAGTTCTCAGATAAATAATGCCACAGTTCCCTGGTATGTCTGAAACTCAAAATAAACACAAAACTCAACTATGTTTAGTTCAGACAAACCTGGATCTGGACCACTGTTTCATCTTGGGTTGCTTGAATTAAATGCAGCTGCAATAAAGCACAGTTTTCTAACTGTGGGTAAAAGAGAAAACTGTTGATTTATTCAAAGCCAGATGTGGAAGCATTCACTCTCCTTCCCACGTGTGAGAAAGAGAAGTGCAGGTCCATGATTCACTGCATTTGGTTCAGAATCATTTAACCCACCACCACCACCACTCTCTTGGTTCTCCATCTTTAAAATAAGGTTTACACTGAGTGGTTTTGTAAGTAAGTGCAAGTGAGAGAGATTGGCACTTTAAATGTTCTGTCTTAAACCGTACGCTTAGCTTTGATACAGTAATGCCTGAGAAACAATCTGATATGGGAAGGACCTTTGGGTGATTTTGTGCAGATGAGTAAAGTACTCTGTGTGGGTTAGAATACTTTATAAATGTATTGCAAGGCCCAAATCCTAACCCACTTTCCAGCACTGGCATAGCTGTGCCAATGGGACATGTGCTGCATCCTGCAGTTGGGGGGCACTCACGGAGGCCTCCTCAAAGTAAGGGGATGTTTGTTTCCTTACCTCAGAGCTGCATTGCCCTTATGTCAGTCCTGGAAAGTGGGTTAGGATTGCGCCCTTGCTTGGAATAATCTCTGTCATAAACTGTGATGCTTCATGAATACACCCAAAAACTTTCAGAACAGAATCTTGTTGTCTGTCTCTGGCCCTCCTCGGGCTTTCAACAGCTGGAAATGGGTAGCCATAACTTTGGGGGAATTACCATGGCATCTTCTACTGTAGGACTAAGAAAATTCTACTGAATCAGTCTCATGGGACTCATTTTGGGGCTGCAACAGACAATCATACAAATGACTTGGCGAGGGAGGGAAATTGGAGATGTGCAAGTAAATCTATAGTTTTGGCCACTGTGTGTCCCTCATCATTGTAACATGACTTCTTGCCATGTAATAAGGCAACATGGGAAAGGTAGGTCATGCCAGCCTAACCTGATATCCTATCTGGAGAAGATGTGGCTTTTTAGAAGGTAGATTTTAGCCCGTATAGATAACTATTGAATGAAATATTTGATTCAGCACCGCACAAGAAACTATTGCTCAAACTGGAAATAAATATTGGTACGTATGAGTGTAAGGGAGGAGCCCTGTTGGGGGACCTTCATCCTTCCTTCTCTCCCCCTGAGCCCCGAATGGAAAATACAATACTCCATTCTTCTGAAGAACTTTTCTGTGTACTAATGGGGGCTGGGAGGATGCTTTCCTGGTTATGAACCTGCTCTCTCAGCGTGGACCTTTCTCCGTGTTCTATATGAGCTCCCCTTTCCCCAGCCTTCAGTACCTCTTAAAGATGGCAATACACAACCTCAGCAGCTTCCCCATTCCCTTGCAGTCTCATGGAATTTCTGAGCTACCATTCAGAAACCTTCCAAGATCTGCTCCTAATACTTGGTGAGACCTGGCTGTTGTCTGTCATCCTTCTTCACCTGCTGGAGTCTTGCAGCTGCCCATATAACAGCACATACCTGACTTCTTGGACCCTGTGGTTTCTCTCCCCACCCCCATCACAATGAGTAGGACCCTTGTTACAGGGAAGGAGTTGGAGGACATTAAAAGGCAGGCTTCCAACCTGGGAGTGGAAATAACCCATAGAATCCCTTGTATCAATCTTGGGGCCATTTGTTTGTTAATAATGGCTGCAGATTCTTAAATGGGAGGCTGTTGGTGAAATGTTTATGGGATCCCAGGCAAAAAGGTGGTATACACTGTCTTTATTGTGGAGAGGCACCTTGTTGGTTGATGTGGAAAATGGGGTGCTGGATTTCTTTGATCTGAACCATTAAGGATTCTCTTACATAATTAATGAACTGGTCAGGAAACTGTGCAGAACGAATACGATATCCTCATGAGCTGCAGAAATGAATGATTTGGAATGTACTGAGTCAGTCCACTGTTCTTTGTAGACTGTACTGGCCTGTTAGTCTCTGACTGGTTAGGTCTCTCCAAGGTGTTGGGCCGGAGGCTTTCCCATTCTCCTTCCTGGGAACTTTTCAACTGCAGATACCAGGAACTGAATCTGGAACCCTCCAGATACCATGCACGTGCTTCGCTTTGGCCCCTAATTGTCTGAGTTAACTATAAACGATATGATATGAAATGCAGCCCTGAAGACAGAAGTGAAGCATTTCTGCTAACCGACTCTGGTTGTGGATTCAAGTTTGTCTTGGTCTTGCATTAGATTCAACATCTTTGACCCACCCAACAGAATATGGTTTCTTAAGGAAAAGTAAAAGGGGGATAGCTATTGGGTTTATCAGTTCCTCATGTGCAATAATACAACTCGTTGCTGCATTCATGTGAATAACTATTTTGAGTAATTTTAAAATAATATGGTTAAACTTTAAAATGACCTTAAATACTTATCTAGGAGTAGTTCAGGATGGTACGTCTTTTTTGTGCACTTTCATATACGCATGGGCTTTGCAAGTGTTGGCTGCCATATTAAACCAGCCATTATTTCTGGTTTCCACCTCCTTCTCTGAGTCTTTCGGCTTGTTCAAATTGTTCGGGGAAAGGTAAAGGTCATTCGCGGACTTCACACCATGTTCCGGAGGCTTTGGAAGCAGCAAGAACTGTTCTGGCTGCTCCTTTTGAGTTTCTTCTTTTGATGCCTGCTGTCAAGCGAGACTGACCATTCTTCAGAGACTTCTGTGTTGAGCAGTATCAGAGCAACTACACATTATGGCTAGCTACCAGGGCTTGCCCAAAATTGTGGAGTAACTATTTGGATTAAACAAGGTCATATAAATTGATATGCTGCTGCTATGACAGCAGTCCCAGGAGCATCTAGTAGGTCTTAGATGTGGAGTCTCTTTTAACTACAATTTTTTTTTACAGCTGTTGTCTTTTCTTTTTTTAAGAACCTGATTGAATGTTGGGAAGCTGATCTCCACGTCAAGCCATAAAGATGGTGATAAATGTCTGCCTCCCACAATTCAAGCCAAGAATTCACTGCAGCAAGGTACTTCACCTGGGATGAAAGCAGCAGCAGGCTGTGGCTCAATGCAGCAACTTGGGGTTGAAGAAGTTAACGTTCTAGGGAACAACCAACTCTTTGACTCAATAGCTCATTGCCAGACAAAATCATTGATGCTAATGTACTTGGGCTCCCTGCTGCTTATGCAAATCCTTTCTGAGAAATAGGACTCATGCCTCTCAACAGGTGTCATCCAGCAGTATTTCCCAGCAGATCCCGCCTTGATAGGCAGTTGAATTTTGACATCCTGTACTGCAAAAGCATCACACAATTGCAAAATAAAACCAGTTTGCTAAATAGCCAGTGTAAAACTGGATTGGCCTGTGCCCCTTTCCCCCCATGTCTGATCAGTAGTGTTGATCAGATAGCCAAAAATGGTATTTTTAATCATCCATAGATGAGCAAAGGTCTTCCAAGAAATGGACCCACCAAAAGTTACTCTGAGGATCTTTTTGTTCCTTGTGGTTCTCCCTTTTTCTCTGGCAGAGTCAGCTGGCAGGGTGATGACATCATAATGAAGACCAGAAACCAGGGTGCTAGGAGGACAGGCCAATAGGCCTGCTACTTTATAGCTGCTCAGTGGTTCCCTTATAGGCAGGTGGATTTATGCTGCAGGAATAAGTCCAGCAGTCTTCTTGCGTAGCTCACAGACCTGCTCTTGAAAGGGGATGTTGGCTGGGACATGAGTTCAAGGCTGTCATGAGGAGGAATATTTACCTGTGTTAGCGGTTCTTTCAGGTCTTGAGTAGTGCTACTGCTCTGTTCATAACCTCAGAAATGTGTGCACATGTAACCTTGTACAATTTAGAAATCCATTTGAGAGCAGCTACTGACAACCTTAGCACAAGTCACATTTCTGACCCTTAGCAGAATACCTTGATTTTCTTGGTTCGAGGATTCTAGCCCCCTCTGTTCGTTACACTGACGTACAAAAACAGTTGAATGGTGTCAATTTTTTTTTTAATTTTAGATCTCTGCTGATGGTTATGAAGTAGAAAACCTGATCTCAGAAGATCTTGCCAAGAGGAATCGGGGATTCCGCTCTGAATATTTCATCAAGCCCCCAATCCATGTGACTCTCTCTTTCCCTTTCAACATAGAAATCTGCCGTATTAATATAGACATCTCCTCAGGTGGCTCTCAGAACATCACTGGGCTGGATATTTGCACATCTACCTCATCCAGTAAAGCTTCTTCGAACAGCCCAGAGTCTCCGTTCTCAGATCTGGCTAGCCAGCCTGCATTGGACAAAGAGGTTTTCACGCTGGTGGGCAAAGCTGTGCTGAAGAATCAGAGCAAAGTGACCTTCAGCCACCGGGGCTTCAAACCAAGGCCTCCGTTCCATCATCAGATGGACACTCTCTCCTCTTTCTCTGGGTCTGCATCTCTGGACTTGTGGAATAAAGGGCCCACCTCCCTGAGCAGCGTCTCACACTTAAAAATCTGTATCACCCATGTGGCAGGTGGTGGTCTGCCATGCATTAAGAAAGTAGAGGTTTGGGGCCAGCCAGCCAAATCCTGTTCTCACGAGGTTGTCGATGACGTGCTGCAGGTCGCCTTGGAATCCTCGATGCAGGGTTTTGGGGGGCAGGCTGCCAGCCTCCCGTCACCGATGGAGAGTGACATTGTGCCGTTTGGCAACCCAGACAGCCAGGAGCAGAAGCTGGTGGAAGCCATGCAGGATGTCCCGGAAGAGTTCTTGGACCCCATTACTCTTGAGGTAATGACTCTCCCCATGCTGCTGCCTTCAGGCAAGGTGATCGACCAAGGCACCCTGGAGAAATGCAACCGGAGTGAGGCTTCCTGGGGGCGAGTGCCCAGCGATCCTTTCACAGGGGTGGCCTTCAGCCAGCACTCTCAGCCCCTTCCCCACCCTTCTCTGAAGGCAAGGATAGACCACTTCCTTCTCCAGCACAGCATTCCCGGCACTAACCTACTTGGGAGGGCTCAGGCCTTAGGGACAGTGGTAGCCTCTTCTATAGCTTTGTCTTCTCTCAAAAGGAAAATAGACCTTATGGAACAGAATCCTGGCAGCCACCACAGTGTGGAGCCGCTCCACTTTTCTGCAGCAGACTTTGTAGTCTCGTCTACCTCTGAGTCCCGAGCTAAAAAAATGAAAATGGAGTGCGAGTCGAACTCCTCCCAAATGGACTGCTCAACAGGTACCTGGACTGCTCTGTTCTCTTAATCTGTAGCAGGAGGCCTCCCCCCCACACACACCACCCCCATTGGTCCACAACCAGGTTGCTAATATTGTTTTATGTTATATATTTGAAACCATTTGCAGATGACTGGCTACCCAGAACCACATGACTCTTCACAAGGCACACAGGGTTAGGTGGGATGGGAATAGTTGCATCATTGCCACAGTGAGGTGATTTGAGTACAGGGTCGTCCTGTGTTGACTTCATGGGATGAACTTCCATCTGGATTGGTCTTCATTTTTCTGTTCCAGTGTTAAATGTACTGCTCCATTACCCGTTTGCCTAATTTGGGGTTAATTTTAGTTATGTCTGATATTTCCTGGCATTGTTGGTTCTGCATTGGGCAGCATGGAATTTGGTCTACAATTTCAGCTGTGACTTTCTGAGAACTCTGCAGATGTAAGTATTTGGTCTTCCTTGTTGCAGACCAAATACTGTGAACAGTGTTTACTGAAGGACTCAGGGAAGTCATTTTTCTAAACTATCTTTTCGGAGCTGTTCGTGCATGATGTGTGCATTTGCCGAGAGGCTCCTTGGAGCATCATAATCCAGTCATTTTATGTTTATGATTTTGTCAGCACCGGCCAAGAGTATTTTCCAACCAACTTATGCACTTCTTTCCAGTATTGCTCTGTAGCTAGTTGCCCTAATCAGTACATCACAGTCTTTATTTAACCCCTCTCTCCTTGTAGACTAGTTCAGCAGATTTTCTGACTGAAGTGAATCTTTCCCCTGGTGGCCGCAGTAAGTGCCTCTTCCAGTTCTGCCAAGAAAGGATTGCCCTTTGAAAGCCAGAGTCCTTAACATACCCTTCACTAAAAGTATTTCGGAGCTTCAGCAGTCATTGCTAGAGCTGTGTAGGAAAGGAAGGAATGCCTCACGTGACTGCATACTGACTCTGATTCACTGTCCAGCTGTTTCAGTACTGGCAGAGAAATAATTTCAGTGGTAATTACCCTTTGATCGGTGTCTGGATAGCTTTTTGATTACATGCAGGTAATTTGAATGTAGCCTGGACGGAAGGCTCTCTTACCCACACTGATTCTTTGGTTTGCCCCCACAGCCTGCACCACTGGCAGTGGCCGGATATTACTTTTCTCTAGAGCAATGTTGAACACATCAGAAATTTAAAAATGTTTTTCAAAGCACGTAAAGCACACAGTTGCCACATAACAATACTGTTGGTGCCAAAGCTACCATTGGGAGGAAAGAAAACGGAAGAGTCAGAAGTTTGCTTTCTTCCTAGTGGGTAGGGATCTGTCTTTAAATGCCTTGCAGTGAAGTGCTGCTTGCGAATCCCTGAGGGCTTCTTTGCTAGTTCAGTTCCAGTTTGTCTCCATGCACATCTGCCACAGTAGAGGACTGTCTGCAGTTCACAGGATTGCTGAAGAGAGGATTGGTCTGTATAGTCATGCTGACCACACCGAGCTTCCATGTTCAGACAGAAGGAGTGGCATAGCTAGAGGGGGGTGCAAAGAACTAAGTTTTGCAGGGAGCCTCACCCTTAGCATGCAAGCAGCCCCTCCTCCTTGGAGCCATTCCGGGTGGTGGAAGCAAAACTGAGGCATTCCTTGGAGTGTCCGATGCTGGCGCTTCATGCCCAGGAACATTGGGCTGGCTGCTATTGCAACCAGAATGCTGAGCTTGAGGGAGTGGTCTAATCAAAATTGAGGGCTGCATTTGTGTCAGTTTTGCACCTGTGACCTGTGCTGAATATCACAGGTAACTAATTGAAAAATCCAAATGGTTAGGGATTTCAGTGAGGGAGAAAGTGAGGTATTTGTGGGCTTTTTCTATTAAAATGTGTGTGATATCCCCCACCCACCCTCCCACAGTTGAATTGTCTGTTGAGTTTTGGTTTGAAAATGTTTTATAAAAGCCAGCATGTCTTTCTAGGTTTTTCATCTCTTTTTGCAGATTTGGTTTCTCACGAACAAAGGCTTTCAGAGAGTTTGGATAGCGCCTTGAACTCTGCACTCAGCTCTATGCCACTGTTCACAGCTAGCCTGACAAAAGGCCAACAGCCACCACACGGTGGCAGCAGCTGCAGCAGCCCCTGGAATGCCAGCAGCGGACATGGTAAAAAGACAGGGTGTATTTAGGGGATCTTGGTCTGCATGCCAGTTGAGGCTTTCTGTTTCTGGAGGAGGCCAGGAACCCAGAGCTATGGAGCAGGGTGTAGATGAAGGTTCCCCGGCTTTGTAACATCCTACACATGTCTTAAAAATGTCATTTCAAGCTGTGGGTTTGTAAAAGTTCTTGAAATGTCCTTTGTGTAATAGGTTGGGGGAGGAACATACACGGCCTCATGGATCTTCCTGCCCCCGTCCCCAAGTACAGCTGGATGTGGGGCTTTGCCTCACTGGGACATGCAGTGGTGAGCTGGCCAGTCTGCCTTCCTTCCTTCCCACTGTCCATCCATAAGAAGAGCCCAAAGGTCCACCTAGTCTAGCATTCTGTTTTCAATTTTTTTTTTTATGAATCCAAATCGTCCTCTGCTGTTCAGGCATCCATCCCGCCAGACCTCCCAGACTGGCCTGCTGTCTCAGTGGATGAGATCATTTCAATTATTAACCAGCTAAAACAGGGTTTTCAAAAGTGACCAGACATCTGCCTCTGGAAAGCCTAAAAGTGAGTCATGTAGACAAGCAGCCCTCTCCTGCTATTGCCTTCTAGTAACTGATACTCAGGTGTATGCTGGCTGCCTCTGAACTTGGAGGTGGCCATTGGCAGACGAGTCCTCCATGAATGTGTCTAACCCTCTTTAACAGCCATCTAAGCCAGTGGCTATCACCGCATCCTGTGACTGGTAACTTTATTCTATAAATTATGCATTTTTCACCTTCCCCAGAGGAGGAGAAACCGAATGAGAGAGGTAGCCATCCCCTGACCCTGCTGAACATTCTGTCTTCTGCAAGTTTGCCTGACTACAAAAGTACCAGACTACACAGATCATTCTGGCTTTAAGGTTTCTTCCAGAGGGGTAGCTTAGGGCCCAATCTTATCCTCCTGTTGGAAGCCCCTGGTCTACAGAGGCAGTAATTCTTCATGGTTTCAGGCAGGTCTTTCCTGGAGATGTGGAAGATCGCATGCAAAGCAGATGCTTTGGACCTGAACTATAGCCCCTCTCTAATTTGGGAAGGGGTCTCACCATGGAGGACAGTCTCCAGGAATACATAACTGACAGTAACTATAGCTGAATGCATAGCTAATGTTTTTGTGGACACTCACAGGCATGTCTTCCCTCTGTGTGTGTGTCTTTTTTCCCCCCAGAGCACAACAGAAGTGGCAACCCTCAAGGATGTTCTTCCTGCTGTCGGACCTTTTCTTTGTACTTCAAAACAGAGCCTGTTTACCAGCTTCCTTGCGGCCACCTTGTGTGTCGCCCTTGCTTGGCTGAGAAGCAGAAGTCTTTATCGATACTGTGTATGAATTGTAAAAGGTTGGTCGCCACGCATGATGTCATGAGGGTCCATTTCTAACCTTTTTTTGTGACGCTGTCTCTGGAATGGGTGATCAGAAGTGCACGAGCTGAGGGGGGCCAAGGAGGACGAGATGCGACTGTTCATCATCCTTTTGAGTCGTACAAGGACGGGATCCTATATAACCTTGCTAAAGGAAACTGTCAGGTTTTGAAGAGGACTTTTGGCCCTTAGAGAGAAAGGATGGGGCTGTAGTATTGTGCCAGAGCTAAAGCGATCAAAGGATAATAAAGCCATAACGCTTCTCTAATTTAAAAAAAAGCGCATTTATATATAAAAGTGGCATACATGTAACTGCGCAGCATTATTTTGCCATCTTTCAAGTGGCCCAAGCATATATGGCTTCTTGTGGGGGTGGAGGAGCTGAAGTCCCACCTCCCATGTCGTCCGTTCAATAAGAGAGCTTTCTTTATTATAGTGAAAAGTAGATGGGAAGGGGTATCCCCCATGTGCCATCTAAGCACCCAGAAAACAAGCACAGAGGTTGCCTGTTCCGAAGACCAAGTCACTGCCTGGGAGAGAGGAGCACTTGGTTGATGCATGGACCGTGCTGCTGTGGTGATGTCCGTTAGTGGTGCAATCGGATATGTTGTCCCTCTTGATTTCTGTTGTGCAGCTTGGGAACAGAGCTGGTCAGCTCACCCCCCCTGTCTGGCGAATAAAAAAATTAAGCCTTAATAAAAGTATGGTCAGAAATCACAGATCTCTTTCCGGCTTTCAATTGGTGTGTTCCATTTTGCTTGTGTGTCTGGCGCAAGGGGAAGTAAAATGCAGCTCCTCAGACACATCCAATAAAACCTCGGAGGTGGACTCAGTTATGACATTTTACCTATGTGGGCATGTCGAGATTAGATGTGTTTGCTGTTACATGGAGACCGCACGCCTGCCTGGTGCACAAGAAATCAGTGGCCCAAACTGTGATGTCAAGGTAATGAACCCCTCATCGTTGGAACAATTCCTCGATTGCAATTTTTTCCCCCTATTGTTGCTTCTTGACTTACGCTGCTAATGGTGCCTTCCTCAGACTAACCGTTTCTCTCTGGAACCCCCATTAAGGACGTGATTGGGGGAGGGGCGAAGGGATTCACAGATAGGATCAAAGACCTGCTTTTGGATAGGGTCAAAATTAAATTGCATAAGAACATCAGACAAGACCTGTTGATCAGACCAAGGTCCCTGTAGTCTCTTGATCAGTGCATGAAGTCATTGCTACCAGGGAGCCTGTTGCTTGAAACATCTTACTGCACCTGAAACACCTGAAAGGTTTCATATAGACCTGTATAATTTACTATAATAAAACACACAACACTGCTTTCTGCACTTCTCATTTTTGTAGGGAAAAAGATAAAGTCAGAACATCGCACAGCTACTCATCTGCCTGAATGGAGGAATAATTTGAGGAGAGGAACTTTATATAGATGGTGCAGGCAACTAGCATGGCAGAGGGCAAGTAGTAACACCAGCCGTGTGAAGTGGCTCTTCGTCCACAGCATGTTTAAGAGCAGCCTGGTGCCATTCTGGTGCCACGTAAGGAAATGTGATGTTAGCAGGGCAGGGCTGGATGGCTGTTTCTTCTGTGCCCTGCTGAGCACACCTCTTCAGCTACTTTATTACAGGAAGGTATGAAGGGCCCTGTTTAGAGTCAAGACTGTTGGTGTGTCTTGTCCGTAAGGTCTATAGCAGCTCTTAAAGTGCAATCTCTGCCAGTCAGAAGCTCATAGGCAGCTGTCTTCAGACCAGGGGTTCATCTAGCTCAGGATTGCAGGTACTGAATGGCAGCAGCTTTCCAGGGTTTCAGGTAAGAATTTGGAGATATCAGAATTGAAAGAGTCCGCCCCACTATTCATGCTTCATAATGTTTACGTGCATCTCCAGCTTCCAAAGCAACATTGCCCTAGGAGGTTACATTCGGGCAGCTCTCTGAGAAACTAAGCCCCTAAGGTGGTTGTTGGCACCATTCACAGCCACTGCCCAGGAAGCTGTGGTCCGATGATCAAACTGGATCCTCCAATTTTGCTGCCCTTTTGCCGCCCTCTCTGTTGGGCTTCGTGGTCGCTTGATGCCTTTTGCGCCTGAGCTGATACGTTGGCTGATTTCACTAAGCGATTCCATGCTGGGTGTGCGAATCCGCCCCAACTTGAAAAACAGCTCATTAGCCTTCCCCAACTTTAAAAGTGCGTAATTGCCTTTTAATCTTTTATTCCTGTATTATCATGCCAGACACTGAGTTGCTTGAGGGTGGATAATTTTTGCTAATGTAATTTTAAAATACAGTAATCTGGAGAAGTGACCCTGGTGGGCTGGCTGTCTTTAGAGAGAAAAGTTCTCTGTTTCCATCATAATTTTACTGACAGGCAGCCCAGTCCTAACCTAACTGCATGGCCTGCGCTGTAAGCAGCAAACGTTAGGAGGTGGCTAAAGGTCTACTTGGGATAAGGGGATATTTTCCCCTTACATAGGGTAAAGCCCCAACCTGCCCTTGGTTCAATCCGGAAGGCCTGGTGTAATGACACAAGTTCTAGGAAGGGGGTTAGGATATGGCAGAGGCCCACTTCACTGTTCCAACCCCCCATTCCACCCCCCTAACCTCCAGAACACCCTCCTGTCACTCTCCCCAAACCCAGGCATTGCTTGGTAGTGTACTTACCTCCACCAGCAGCAACTGGTCCTGTGGACACAGTGCTGGTGGGGTGGCACAGACCTCCCCACCGGTGCTGCCCACTCTCCAGGTGTCACAACGTGCGTTACAGCACTTTAACGATACCCTCTGCCAGCACTTTAGGGTTGGAGTCTCCATTGAAGACTGGCAGAAAATGATATATTCTAAGATGAAGATAACTAGATCTTAGAGTTGTTTTAACCTTTGACATTTGTTCCTTTGTTTAGTTAATCACAGAGGCAGGTCAGACTGAAAACCACATAGAAATACATTTCATTACATAGGCAACAAGCTTATACCAACTGCAGTGTCTCCTACCTTGGAAAGAATGGCCACAGTGATTCACACACTGTAGTAATCTTGATTGCTGCAATATGTTATACATGGGGCTGACCTTGAAGACTTTGGGTAGCCCAATCCTATCCCTCCCAGCACTGCTGGCGACAGTCACACTGAAATGGCCACTGCTATATCCTGTGGGGTCTGGGAGGCAGCTGGAGGTTTCCTGGAGGGAAGCAGACAATTGTCCCTTTACCCTGAGTAAAGCCCCAGCCCCCACAACAGGGCTACTCAAGTCTGTGCCCGCTAAATCACTGGTGCAGATGAGAAGCTCTATGTCAGGCTTCCGAGCCCAACACAGAGTGTAGGATCCAGTAGAGGAGGCCTCTGCCAGACCCATCCCCTCCTGGGCTACTCCCTGCCGCATTCCACCCTCCCCTTATCTAGGAACACCTCCCCCCACACCCTCCTGCCACCCTCCTCACACCCCCATGCCTGCAAGTGCTTAATTTATTGCCGGTGGGGGCCGAGGCCTCTTTTGTGGCGCTGTTGTAGCCTTCCCGCCAGTGCTACTTGCTCACAGGGTGCCACTAATGTGCTTTAGGGCACGTTTGGAACACCCGAGGCGGTGGTACAAACATACCGCCAGCGCTAAGGCCCATAGAAATGTTAAGTCGTTCAGAATACAGACACTAGGCTGAGACTGACCCTAGAGAATACAGGGTGCCAGGTTTGAAAACATGCCCGTCAGTGTCTGCCAGTCCAATTCTGAGCATAATTTAAAGCTCTGGTACTTACCTTGGAAGCACTTTAGGGCCTGGAAGTGAAAGGAATGTCTTGGCACTCTGGGGCATTTTACGAGAAGACATGTTGCATTGTCTATTAGGGCTATTAGCATGTTGCATTGGATGCACATACAAGTGTCAGAACACATAGATGTTTCTGTGTGAATGACTGAACATGCGTCAGTTTTCAAAGTCAACGCTGGACTGGACCCTGGTGCACATACACTGGACGTGACGCGTGTATAACTGTTAATCAAATGTATGTGTAATGTTTAGCTGCCTTTTGTCACGTGACCCCAAGACAGCTACCATGTCAATGTAAAATCATTAAAACAAATAAGTTAAACTGACATTAAAAATCCTAAAGTCTGCCTGTCTGCACAGATTGACCATCAGATCTGGGTGCAAAGCACTAAGTTTTGCAGGGAGCCTCTCCGCAGCCTGCAAGAGCACACCCTTCACCTTGGAGCCATTCTGGGGGCATTCACCTTGACCGCCCATGCTCTCCATCCTGCGTTTGCTCTGTTTTGTTCCCACCCACCCACCCAGAATAGCTTCCTGGGGCAGAGTCCACTTGCATGCTGCAGAGAGGCTCCCTGCGAAATGTAGTACTTTGCACCCCCTCTAGCTACGCCACTGAATTGTGTGGATGTGAGATATAAATAAGAACTTTAGTTGGCAGGCGTGTGCACTAAAGTCCAGATGCATTTCAGTGGGAAGACCCCTCCCACCAGGAATGGGTTATCTGGGCTCCCAGGAGCCGTTTATTCAGTTTAGGTACTTGTGATGTGCTGCGTGGAGATCAGTGACCCAGAGCAACTCCTACGTTCAAAGGATCAATAAGGAAGAGTCGAGGATTTACATGAGGCTTATGATTGGAATTTGTTTTTTATTCCATAAGTAGCAGCTGGATTAGCCCCCCCTCCCAATCTGGATGGGGCCCCTGCAACAGATGTTTGCCCATTGGCATCAGTGTCATCCTGAAGAAAGTGCAGTGGAAATTCTGCTTCAAGGCGGCCGTGGAGTGCTATTCCTGGGTCACGGTGACATGGGTGCTCATTGGCACCTCTCGTCTCCGCTGCCACCCCACCATCCACTGTAAAATTCCTAGAAATGCCACCTATATGGTTTTTTGGCCATTTCCCTCTCGATGTATGTGGCTGTTTTAAAAAATAAAAAAGGCCAGTGTTCTTGGATGTAAATGGTGAAAGTACATTTGAGAAACAATTTCAGGAGTAATGTCTATTAATTTCCCCATCTCCCTGTCAAATGGATCTCTCAGCCACTTGTCAGGTACAGTAATGCCCTGTTGGAACTGCCAAAGATCTCTCTCTCTCTCTCATCTAACTTCATCCACTGCAGGAACATTAAGTGGCAATAATTTAATGTCACTGTTTGTGACAATGACAGCTCCAGCTCTCATTTCCCCCCAGATGTCTGAGAAGGAGCCAAACCACCTTCTAGTGCAGGAACAGTGTAAAAAATGCTGCACTGTCAACAGGCAGAAGATGAATGCACATGGATGTCTGCAAAACATCCGGAAGTAACTCACGCAGCCCAGATGGGGCAGAAAAGAGTCACTGAAGTCCATGGAATCCTGAGGAGTAAATTTGCATAATGGTCTCTTTATGGTGAAGGACACATCACTTTTGGGACACACATCAGATATGGATTTAATATGTGAGGAACATGTGCTGCACATCCCATCACTGGTGGCACTACTGTTAGAGGTATCAGATGGCATTGTGGGCAACTCTTTGAATCCCTCAGCCAACTTTGTCTTCACAAAGGCATCTGGGAGAATACATCCAACAAGTTCTTTCAAAGGGTTCCTGTTGACGTCTCCAAATCCAAGCTCAGTTCTCGAACAGGATCGTGTTCGTGTTCAGTCCTTGAACGTCAAGCTCAATCGCCATGTTCAAAACCATGTTCAGTCAAGCTCAGCCTTAGAACATGATTAAGGTACTGCACATGCCCGATCTCGGAAGCTAAGCAGGGTCAGGCCTGGTTAGTACTTGGATGGGAGACCGCCTGGGAATACCGGGTGCTGTAGGCGTATACCAGAGTCTTTCGAGACTGAAGGTTGCCAACCAAGGTATGATAGCATGGAGGTAAGATCTGGGGTTGTACATATACAGGAGGTTGTGCATATTGTGTAGTTGGCACATTCAGAGCCCATATGCAGTTCCCATTGAGAACCAACCCATGCACAGTCCCAGAAGAACTGACCTCGTATTTCGTTGATGTCTGTTTAAACGCACACCTTTACCATACACACACGGGGGATGCCTGTAGGCGAAGATACTCTTTCTTGTGGCCGCCTGGAACCACTGCCAGCCTTTTCACTGGGTCATCCCGCGTTCGAGCATTCCCAATCCAATCTGTGCCTGCAGTTCTCCACCCAGCAAGGGATTCTCTACCTCTGGGTGCAGCTCTCTCTTGCTGGGCTGGGGGGCTGCACGCCATAGATCTACACCAGCCTTTCCCCAAGCAGCAGCACCTGCCCCACTCCCTACCTTCTCATCTGCTCCCTCATTTTTTCCTTCTTAAAATGAATACCTTCCTTAATGGTCTGCCCGTAACTTCTTCCGTTCCCTCCGTGCCAATCTAGAGCATTTTGGATGTGCTGTTCTGCCGGCTGTCTCTGCTCAGTCGTGAGTATTTTTGCCCCCTCTGTGTCTCATTTCTTTCTAATGAAGCAGGGAAGGTGACCTTTCATAATTGCGTCTGGAGGACGAAAAATGTCTCCGTGCTGATGTACTGGGGCAGCCAGGAGCCCTCAGAGGGGGCTTTGCTGACGTGCTCATTACAATCAAGACTCCCCTTTGCATATTCATCTCACGTTTCTGGGGTCACTCCCCGCTGTTGTCAGACCTGGGACGCTTCTTCCTATGGGAACCGCACCGCAGGGGTGGTGTGGTGCATCCGAGGAGAAGTTGCTTGCAGGCGGGGTAGGGGGGCCGAGTAGAGCTGGGCCAGGAAGAAGCACACTAATGCAACCTGGGCAGGGGGGATTTGGGACCAGGGATGTGTGTGTGCCTCAATTCACTTGGCGCTCAGTAACTTTCCAGCTCTCAGGAATGGGTCTTCCGCAAAGGAGAGAAGCAAAGCTGTTTAGGGGAGGCTCAAGTGTTGCTCCCCACAATTTTTCAGCTATGCCTCCCCCACCCCTGTCAAAACTCCCAGAAGGGTGAGTAAGGACTAGTTGTCACAGACATGGCCTGTCTGTGCCTCGGCTGTGCCACTACAGACAGAAAGGGAGCATGTGTGTCTTAGGGTTCAATCCTACCCAACGTTCCAGTGCCAATTCAGCCTCATTGCAGCACTACACCTCCAAGAGGATATTGTAGAGCTGGAAAAGACAACGCAATCAGAGGAGCGCCTTCCTTGTAAGAAAAGGCCATCATTTGGGGCCTTTTCACTTGGACAGGGTGACCAGATACAGTGGAGGTCCGAGTGTGTGTACCTTTAACCGTTGTACAGAAGAGGTAATTTTGACAGGTGCAGCTCAACATGGAAGGGTTTAAAAAGTTGCCTGCCAAAATTTCCTCTTCTATATAATGCTTAAAGGTACAGGCACTCTGTCCTCTCTTGTATCTGGTCACCCTGGGTTTGGAAAGAAGGCAATTAGCCCGTTTTTTTGCTGGGCCCACAGGTGTACACATTTGGTCCCTGTTGCATATATGCAACCTTGGGCAGACATGACAGCCTGATCCGAATGGGCTGCCCACTGGTGGAACATGCATTCCACCGGTGGAAGTGATGTTCTGCTAGCACGTGTGACAAGGCTGCCAGCTCAGATGGCTGGCGGCACCATGCACAGACTGGTGGGGAGGCTTCCTGCCAGTAGCACAGGTAAGCTGGTGACGAAGGCAGGTATGGAGAAGGACTGGGGGGGATCTGGGTGGGGAGGGGGGTGGAACAGAGGAGGCGGTTACCAGCTGCACTTGCGAACCCTGGTATCTGGAGCCTCCTTCCTCCCTTCCCTCTCCTTTACTCTCCGGGTTCTGTGCCAGAAAAATAGCTTGTGCAGAGCGGAGGAGACCCATTGGAGTAATGGAGGCCTACCTCTAGGAAAGGGAATGAATGCTACCCTGAGGAGACCTCTAGATTGCCCTCCTGCAGGATGCATCCCAGGGCTATGTTGGTTGGGGAGGCTTTAGTTGGGATTCAGCCCAAGACTTATAAAATCATGTATAGTGTGGAGGGAACAGTGTGTGTGTGTGTGTGGGGGGGGGGGGTTCTCTTTCTCACAATATTTCTCCTGAAGACTCTGAGAAGGAAGCTCAAATCCCAAATCAGACCTTAGTTTTGGGTCTAACCTTGAGACTGGACAATCCTGCTGTCATTTAGACTTTCTGCCTTAGAACTGTGGTGAGCTAGAACTTGGGAGACTTCTGTGGCCATGGAGTTCTGTGTTGGCACAGCAAACCGACCAGCATGAGCCAGCACTTTGCTCCCCCCCCCTCCAGCATTTTTTCCAAACCTGTCCTCTATCTAACCTGGCGTCAGTTGGGGGTGATTTGAAGCCCTTTTTGCCACATTTTTTGTGCACAGGAAGGTGCTTCTGGCAGGGATTGGGGAGGAGAGAGAGATTTCACGTGTGTAGAACAGGGTCCTGGGGGGGCTCTGGTTATGACCTCTGGTCACTCTGTCTCCATCCAGAGAGGGGCTGGTCAAGAGCAGCTACAAGAAGGTGGGGAGAGATTTCTCCTTGTACTGGCTGGGGGAAGGGAGGGGGCTGTGTCTTCTACTGTGGAACATGCTAATTACTATCATGATACTGCTGGGGGGGGGACAGGGAGAGATATTTCTGTTTGGAGAAATCCTGGGGGCAGGTTCTTGCCTTTCAGATATACTTTTAAAATTAATGGCTGCTGCTTGGGGGCTGGGGAGACCCTTTTTCTGGTGGGAGAAAACATGGAAAGTATTTGAGCTAAAGAGAACCAAGAACTTGACTGTGGGAAAGGTTCTAAGCAGGGACGGATCTGGGGGAGGTCATGGGTGCAAACCCCCCCCCCCAACTGTCCTGTCAGCAGGGAAGGGTGCCTGCCAGGATGGAGAGCAAAATCAGGTGTCAGGGAACACCCTTTGGGTGGGTGTCAAGGAGATTGGCTGGAATGGGAGCCCAGGTCTACTTACCCAGCAAACAGCCACAGAGGCTTTAAGCTCGATCAGGAGCCCCAGGTCTACCCAAATAGCTAGACCTGGGCTCCGAGTCTACCCACCCAAGGTGGACCTGGGCTCCAAGTCTCCTGCCTGGACTTGGAGCCCAGGTCGACCCACCCAGCAAATAGCCACAGAGGCCTGAGGAGGGACATGATTGAGACATATAAAATTATGCAAGGGATGGCTAGAGAGATGTTCTTTTCCCTTTCACATAACACCAGAACCAGGGGACATCCACTAAAATTGAGTGTTGGGAGAGTTAGGACGGAAAAAAGAAAATATTTCTTTACCCAGTGTGTAATTAGTCTGTGGAACCCCTTGCCACAGGAAGTGGTGATGGCAACTTGCTTAGATACCTTTAAGAGGGGAGTGGACAAATTTCTGGAGGAAAGTCCATCACAGGTTACAAGTCATGATCGGTCTGTGCAAGCTTCTGATTTTAGAAGTAGGCTACCTCAATGCCAGATGCAGGAGAGGACACCAGGATGCAGGTTGTGTCTTGCTGTCTTTTGTGCTCCCTGAAGCATTTGGTTGGCCACTGTGAGATAAAGGAAGCTGGACTAGATGGGCTTTTGGCCTGATTCAGCAGGGCTCTTCTGATGTTCTGATGTAGGCTATAAGCTCAATTAGGAGCCCAGGTCTACCCAAGCAGGTGGACCTGGGCTCCAAGTCCAGGTGGGAGCCCAGAACCAAGTCTGCCTGCTCAGCAAATGGCTACAGAGGCGATAAGCTCAAGCGGGAGCCCAGGTCTACCCAGCTGGTAGACCTGGGCTCCAAGTCGAGAGCCTGGGTCTACCTGCCTGGTTGACCTGGGCTCTGAAGGTAGTGCTCACAGCCCTCTCCCAAATACAGACACTGGATCCATCCCTGGTTCTAAGGAGATTCAACTCTCAGAAAGCTGGGAGGATTCGGCTCAACCAGGTAGATTCAGTAAATTCAGATCTGCTGTACTTTGCTTTTTAAAAGTAATGAATATTGTAAAAAAAAAACTAGTACTCTAATGATGTGACTGTATTTGACTAGCATATCTTTCCTCTTGCTTTGATGTAAAGTAAATACATTTTTTTTCATATGTATCAATGCATCAGCAATGTGTCATCAACAAATGTTATATAGGTGCTAGACAGGAGTTATATAGCATTATATAGGTGATAGATAGGTGCTAGACAGGCACTATATAGGTGTTAGGCATTATATAAGTGCTAGATAGGCGTTATGTAGGCGCTATGTAGGTGTTATGTAGGCGTTAGCTAGGTGTTAAATAGGCGTTAGATAGGCGCTAAGTAGGCGTTAAGTAGGTGTTATATAGGCACTAGATAGGTGTTATGTAGGCGCTAGATAGGTGTTAGGTGTTAGGCACTATATAGGTGCTAGATAGGTGTTGCATTGGCACTAGATAGGCATTAGATAGGTGCTAGATAGGCATTACCCCTGGGGGCTGGGGGCCAAGAATAGGCCCTCAGTTTGGCTGTACTTGTCGTAAGAGGCGACTAAACAGCCACCGGGTAGATGGGACTCGTCAGCCTAGGAAGGCAGCTCATCTAAGAGAAGGAAACTCTGATCCCAAACCTCCACTGCCTTGTGGCTACATCCAGTTCTGGAAAAGGCTTCAGGAGTCAACCTCGAGGCAAAATCAGGAGCCGGAGTCCCTTAGGCAGTTCATGGCTGAACACAGTCACGTTCTGGCAACTCCTGCGACGCCGCTGGAACCAACCGTATTGGCTTCTGCCTTTCCATTGGACCATTCCAGCGACGTGGAGAGGGGGGATTTGCTGCATGGGTAACAGCCTATCCTCCATACCTTCTTTACCCAGGCTTCGCGCACTGGAGAGGACACTCCAACTTCGCCATACGGCGTCGGCACAACACGGGAAGCAGCAGTTTACCGGTTATAAGTCTTTGCTCGATTGGCGTAGAGCATGACGCCAGGGGCTGCTTCCGACGGTGGGAGAGATCATTGCATCTCATTGGGCAGCTCCCGGTGTGGAAGGGATTGTCACTCCCGGATTGGCCTTTTCAGCCACACTAGACGCTGTGCCAGAACCACCTTTCAGAGCGCGATACCATAGTCTTTCGAGACTGAAGGTTGCCAATACAAGATAGGCATTAGATAGGTGTTAAATAGGAGCTGTATAGGTGTCAGGTAGGTGTTAGACAGGCGCAAAATAGTTTGTTATATAGCCGTTAGATAGGTGCTAGATAGGCGTTATATAGGCGCTAAGTAGGTGTTATGTAGGCGCTAGATAGGTGTTATGTAGGCGCTAGATAGGTGTTAAATAGGTGCTGTATAGGCGTTAGATAGGCACTAAGTAGGCACTAAGTAGGCGCTAGATAGGTGTTATGTAGGCGCTAGATAGGTGTTAAATAATAATAATAATAATAATAATAATAATAATAATAATAATAATACAGGTATTTCTATACCGCCTTTCTTGGTCCTCATATTTCTCCTTAGACTTTATTCGAGGCAGTTTACATAGGCAGGCAAATTAAATCCCCGTAGGGATTTTTACAATTTGAAAGAAGGTTTCTATCTTTCAATAACCACAACATTCAGATGTTTCATTCTTGATCTGGTCGCACATTCTGGCCTCCATCCTCCCACGCTCAGAGCAGATGGAATAGCTCAGCTCAGCTTGTCAGCTGCTTCAAGGTCGCACGGTGCCGGTGGCCTTAAACTGGTGACCTTCGGATGTTATCTTCAGGCAAATGGAGGCTCAACTCTCTAGACCAGACCTCCTGCCCTGTGTTAGGTGCTATATAGGTGCTAGATAGGTGTTGCATAGGCACTAGATAGGCATTATTTAGTTGCTATATAGGCGTTAGATAGGTGCTAGATACGTGTTAGATAGGTTTTAAATAGGCACTTTCAATACAAGCAAATACTACCTGCATCACAGTGATACGTTTTACGTTTGCAGGGTTGCAGGCCTGTGTATTGCACTGGTGTGTAAATGAAAGGATATGTTGCATGTTATTTCTATGTAGGCAATACATTTTACGTTGCATGCAGAGATGCATTTATTTTGTGCAAATTATCGTTACGTTGCTTTGCAGCTAATGAATGCATCTTTAAAAAAAACAAAACAACCACATTATTTTCTCTTCCTGAAATTTGGGGGAGTTATGGGTATTTGATGTTTCTCCAGACTTATCCTTTCATTTTGCCCACAGTATAGATACCTGACATCATTGCCCCCCTTGAAAATATAGTTGCCCCCCCCACCTCTAGAATCCTGGCTACGGGCCTGCTGACCAATGTATTTGAGGGACTGCCTCCTTCCGTATAATCCTACTCTTCAGAGGGGGCCATTGTGACTGTACTATCACCAGCAGAGGTGAAGGGGAGAGGGGTTAAAAACAGGGACTTTTCAGCAGTGGCTCCTTGGTTGTGGACTTCCCTCCCCCTGGAATTAAGGATGGCTCACTCTCTGGAGACCTTTCAGTAGGGCCTCAAATCTTTTTAAATTCAAGGAGGCTTTTGACGTGACTGGTCAGCACTCTTTAATGAATGCAGTTTTAACCGCAGCATGATCCATTGGGGTCTGATTGTTTTATTGTTTTATTTATTTTTCACATTTTTATACCGCCCTTCCTCCAAAGAGCTCAGGGCGGTTTACAGAGCTGCTCCTCCCCTCTTTCTTGTCCTCACAACAACCCTGTGAGGTAGGTGAGGCTGAGAGAAAGTGACTGGCCCAAGGTCACCCAGGAAGCTTTGTGGCTGAGGGGGGATTTGAACCTGGATCATCCAGGTCTAAGTCCACCTCCCAAACCATTATACCACCCTGGCTCTCTTCTCTTGTTTTAATTGTTCTATGTTTTAATGTTTTAGTATCGTTTTAATCTTTTACCTTGTATTTTTTCTAGGTTGTAAGCTACCTTGGGTGCCCCAATGTGTGGTAGAAAGGAGGGATAGAAATTCTTTAAATAAATAATAAGTGGATAGTAAAAGCCCCATTGATCAAATGGGAAAGCGAAGCAAGGCTGCATCGCTTGAACTCAAGAGATGTGGAGGACCTTAGAGAAGGCTTTCTGTGGCCCCTGCCCTCTTCAGCAGGGGTAGGAGTTGGGCTTTCACACAGCAGCTTCCCTGAAGCTATGAGAAAAGGTCCCCATGGAAGTCATAATTCCTTGCACAGATGGGAATTTGTGTGGGGGATGTTTTTTTGGCTGGCTGCACGTGGACTGAATGGTTGCACCTCCGTCATAATGTTACATCAGTATGGAGGGCCATCTGCACCCTGGCAGAGGAATCTGCTCAGGGGGCTTGATTTGGAACGAGGCTTGGACAGAGACCAGGCAGAGCATCATTTGCAGTAAGTCAGGGAGGTGCCAAAGCTTTTATCCCTCTCAGTCCTGGGGCCTAAGGAAAGGCAGAGGGAACAAATACAGTCAGTCAAACTAAATGGGAAAAGGAGCCCGATCACAGAGGGTTTCCATATGCTCCATTCAGTGGTGTAGCTAGAGGGGGTGCAAAGCACTAAGTTTTTGCAGGGAGCTTCACTGCAGCATTCAAGCAGACCCTCCCCCTTGGAGCCATACTGGGCAGTGGGACCAAAACAGAGGTGTATGCCTGGCCTCCTGCAAAACATAGTGCTTTGCACCCCCTCTAGCTACACCACTGGCTCCACATATTCCCATTTATCAGGAACAGCCTCTAGATTCTGGGACCACTCCCTGGGAATAATCATTGGACCTTGTTTTCCTCTTATTTTTGCCTTGGGGTGAGGGAGACGCCTTGTTAAAATGTGGTTAGAGCGGGTTCCTAGCTGTACGTTCTTGAGAAGTATGAATGGGGAATAGGTGCATCTTGTCTCTAGACACATGCATGTAAATGTGTGCACATAGACCCTAAGGCACCATGCACTGCGCATAGCCTGCCATGGGACACTGCAGTTGCTAAAGTCTATTTTGAACAGTTGGTAATTGATGCAAATGACCTCAGCCGCTCCGACTTGTAGGACTTGCTGAATGAATACATGAATGGCCCAGGCAGGCCCAGTGGGAATGTCCAAGCCAGCCACACATAATGTTGCCCGTGTGCAAACCCAGAGGCATCACTAGGGCTTGCATTACCTGGTGTGAGGTCTCAATGCATCAACCTCATGATGGAACTCCTCCCGTACCCGACCATAAAGCAGTGTTTCCCAAACGGAGGGCTGAGACCCACCAGTGGGTCATGAGCCAATTTTTGGTAGGTCCTGAAAAGATTTTGAAACATTAAAAAAAAGTTGCAAGCACCCTTGCCTGGTTTGCAGACAAAGATTGCTAACTGGAATTGTGACTTGTGGTATGAGGTCATTTCCATACCCCCACATTAAAATGTCACATGTTCCTATTATCTTTAGTAACTGGTGTGCCATAGATCATGTGTGAACCCAGTTTCAGCTTTTGTCTGGCTTGTAATTCCCTAACAACACATCTTACTCTCCAGTTCAGCCTTCTGGGTACCCTGGAACGACTGTAAAGGTTTGGGGAACAGTCCTTGAACTCCATTTCTAGGGAGAGCTTAGTAAATGTCTACCACACATTCTGTATGTAAGGTTTCTGCCAGCCTCTGGAGCACAGGACCCCATATAATTACACAGGCCTACAAAATTGAGGGTCAGAAAAGTTTTTCCCAAACTTTATGGTGGTTTGATATGAATTTGGGGTGCCGATTCCAAAAATGGCATCCGTTTTTGCCCTATCACCTCTAGTTTTGGAGATATAATATAGCCTTATTAGTGATTGGTTTAAGCAGCTTCCTCATGAGGAAGCCATGGTGTAGGCTTCCTCATGAGGAAGCTGCTTGAACCATTCACTAAAGAGGCTATGCCGTGTCTCCAAAACTAGACGTGATAGGGCAAAACAGATGCCATTTTTGGAATTGGCACCCCAAATATACCCAGGAATTGGTGTAACGTTTAAGGAAGCAAAATGTGTGTTGGCCTGTGTTATTAATAATAAATTATTAATAAATTAAATCTCTCTCTCTCTCTCTCTCTCTCTCTCTCTCTCTCTCTCTCTCTCTCTCTCTCTCTCTCTCTCTCTCTCTCTCGTGGATGAGAATAGATTGTCATTTTTAAAAGTGGGTCCCAGCACTAAAATGTTTGGGAAGCACTGTCGTACAGAATAAATTGCAATATCACACACAAAGCCGAAATGCAGTGGCAACACTAGGGTTGGTGTCACTTCCATTCACTTTATTTATTTATTTATTTAACAGTACAGCTCACCCAAGGAGTCAGAAACCAACAAAAAAAACTAGTGGCCACCTTGAGGACACTCAGTAAGAATTCTAATATTATCTCTGGTACACGGAAATAAGAACTGACTCATTCTAACACCTTATTGGTTCCCTGCTGTGTCATAATAACACCTCATTGGCTCTTGGAACAATCAGTCTCATTGGTCAGTTTTGAGTTCAAGAAATCCTCTTTTTGTTACATAAGGCAGTTGTGTTTTCCTTCTCTGGTTATTTGGCTGTAACTTTTGATAGAATACAGATATTTCAACACAATTTTTTCCATTGCATTCTGTATTCATTGCATTCTGAAAGTTGTCCATTGAATGATATATAACATAATACCAAGATTTTATACCAAGGTTTACCAAGATTTTTATATCATGATTTTCACAATTTTGGCCAGTGGTAGTGTCCTGTCCCTCCTTGAATGTGTCACCCAGTGCAGTCTGCACCCCCACCTAGCAACACCACTGTGCAAACCCACCATGAACCCCTCCTGCTGCTGCCTTCCACCAAAAGTAAGAACAAATTGCACTGTTGTTAGTACATTCCCACTTTCAGGTAGCTGGAGGGGGAAGGGAGGGAGCCAAACTCCTATGCAGCTACCTCCCCCAAAAGGGAAAAAATGTTGTATGCGTATCAGTGCATGCACACCACCTACATATGGAGGGAAGGGGAGAGTGAGTTGGGCAAAGCCAAACTTCCTCCCTCCGCTTCCTCTGCCTACAGCTTCAGATACCCTGGATGCAGCCTCCTCACTCACATAAGGACTGTTTAAAATGACTTAGAGAAGCAGAGCAGGCAGCATGTCCTTCTATGGCCTTTTGGGTCATTTTAGACAGAACTTGGGTGAGCCCCAAGCAGCTGAAGCTGGAGGTCAGAGAGAGGGGCCAGTGGGGTGGCTAAGGGGGGTTGGGGAGGTTACATTGCCCCATGTACCACGCCTTGAGGGGGTGTCTTAGAGGCATGTATTGTTCTTCTCTGGAGAAACAGGCTCTGTACCTGTTTCTCCGGAAAATGACAGAGAAAATGACAAGGAGAGCCTCGTCCCTGTCCCTCATGCAAACCCCCTCTCCAGATGCCTCCCTGTTGCCATCCGCCCCACTCAAATGTATTTGGACGGATGTGTTAAAAATAATTTGATGACAAGACAGATGAGACTTTGGGGACCTGAGCTTGTCTCTGCACTAAATTGGCTCAATTATTGTGTATGATTTCAACCTAGAGTGGGGGTGGGAGGTGTGTGTGTGTGTGTGTATGGGGGAGAAATAAACACCACAGCAACGATAGAGGCACCTGATGCCACGAGGAATCTGGAAGGGTATAAATAAGCAGGTGGTCCAGCAAGTAGCCAGAAGCAGGCAGCAGGCGTGCAGGACTGATTGGTGCATGCGGGAGCCTTGCCAGTCTGCCAAGATGCCCGAGACCTCGCTGCCAGTGTACTTCCTCTGCCTTCTCACCTTGTCTGCAGCCTGCTACATCCAGAACTGCCCTCGAGGAGGAAAGAGGGCATTCCCAGATGCAGAAGTCAGACAGGTAGGAGGGAGGGAGACTCCTTGAGTGAGATGGTGTGTGTGTGTGTGTGAGAGAGAGAGACTATTTTACAGTACTGTATCTTGCAGGTCTTCCTCATTCATTCCGAGCGGGTCCTCATTCTCTCATCTCTTTCCATTTGCTTGTGCTACTTTTGGTCAAGCACAACCGAGTCCTGTAAGCCTCTCCACAGGCATGTTGTCAGGATGGCACACCCCTGGCTCCTGAAATGTGCAACCACTGCAGCCAGAGAGTAAATGGCGAGGGGGGAAGAACATTGATTTATACAAGGCTTAAGCACTTTTGATCTCGTAAGAGAAAAAAACTGGTCCTGTGGTAAGAGAAGGGGAGCCCCTCTCAGCCCTTTGTCCATCTCTGATCTCAGAAGACCTTGCAGGAGATCTCAGTGCTAGGAGGAGTGTCCACTGGTGGTCGTCAGGGGGATCATGCTGTGGCCAAGTCTGGTTGTACAGTCCCTGGGTTGCCTGGGGAAAGTTGTTTTCCTTTGCTTCAGTTTTCCCTCTGCAGATGGGGGTCTGGGGAAACCAACCACAAGGGAAGTCTGAAAGATGAACCGGTTAACATTATCCATCCTATTTCTAAACATTTCAATACCAGTAATAGTGTAGATTGCACTGGTACCTTTTGAAAGGGCAGAAGGAGGTCTCTTCCTTTTTAAGAACTTCTCTGCAAGGAGTACAGTGTCCTCCTCCTTGTAGGGAAGGACCATTCACTACAAGGCTCCGAAGGTCTGAAATCAGAGCCTTAAGCATTTCATCGCAACTTGACAAAAACTTGCAGCCTGCTTGTTTTTAATCACCTGTAGTTTCTCCAGGATAAGGTTGACAAGTGACCTGAAAAATTAACAAGGCCTGCTCTTGTGTCTTTAACAGCCGCTCAATCTGCAGACATAAACACTCTTGCTAATGTCTACACATGGAGCCAGTTAAAGGCATAGCTAAGTGGCCAGCTGCAAAAATTGGCAATCTTGCAGGGCAAGCCTAGTCATGTCTACTCAGAAGTAAGTTCCACTGATTTTAATGGGGCTTACTCCCAGGTAAGAGTGATGAGATTGCAACCCAAGTCCAGTATGTGGGCACACAAGCAAAAAATCAGCTGTCTGGCTTTAGGTTCTCATTTTTGGGTGCAAACTTCTTGTTGCTGCTGCTGCATTACTTGTAAGTAGCAAACTTGAAGTGGAGGCATCAGGGGAATTCAAGAGCAGTAACTAATTCAAACTGGGTAGTTCCAGTGACTTCAGCGCATTTACACCAGTGTAAGTGATATGCGAATGGTTCTTTACAGCTTAAGGATCCGCCTGCTAAATCTATGTTCAGTTCTAGTCACTGACACCAGGTTAGAATTCCTGGTGTGAGTAGAGTAGAAAAGGCTCTCTCCAAATTTTATTTAAAGATAAAGTGGACTTAGAGGGGGTGATGCTCAGTGGTGTCACTAGGGTTTGCACCACCCAGTGTGGGAGGACAGCACAGCACCGCTATGATGGACCTCCTCCCATGCAGTGGGAAGGGCACACACTGGGCGGTGGGCAGAGGATGTATCATCGCCCCACCCTTGCTGGTTTTTTGGCTATAAATTTTGATAGAATAGAGATATTTCAGCATGGTTTGCCTCACTGCATTCTGCAAGAATTGATACATCCATCAATATATAACATGATGGTATTATTCAAAAATAGCAAGATTTTAAAAATTTTGGCCAGTAGTGGTGTCAGACACCCCCTCCCCCCATGTGCATCACCTGGTGCAATCCACACACCCCTAGCGACACCACTGCATGCCATGCTGCTGCAAGGGCGAATGCTAAGTTCCTGTATTATGGTTGACTCCTGGCATTCCTTTTTCTAGCTGAGGATACTAAACTTTCGATGACGGGAAGAGTCCTGGGAACAGCAATGATTCATGGGAGGAACTCTAGCTCAGTGATCAATGACTGTCACTCTTGTTCAGTGGCATAGCTAGAGGGGGTATGAAGCACTAAGTGTCCAGGGAGCCTCACTGTGGCATGCGAATGCCCCTCTCCCCCTCAGAGCCAGGCAAACTCCTCTGTTTTGCTCCCACCACCTGGAATGGTTCTGAAGGGGAGGGGCCACTTGCACACCATGGTGTGGCTCCCTGCAAAACCTAGTGCTTTGCAACCCTTCTAGCTACGCCACTGCTCTTGTTTACTAATAATATTCAGGGACTGGCTGGTCATATTTAACAAAAGCAGCCACAGAACGGTGCGTGTACGCAACCACAGGTTAGGCAACATTACAGTGCGATTCTGTACATGTTGACTCAGAAGTCGGTCCCACTGTGTTAAATGGAACTAATTCCCAGGTACCGATGCATAGGGTTGTAGCTTCAGATGGCTTGAAGATGGGATTAAGTAGAAAAAGTATAAAGTGGATATTAGCCATGACTGCTAAATAGAACCTCTTGGTCCAGAGGCAACACACCTGGTAGCATCAGCTTAGCACCTGTTGGAAGAGGATGCCAGATACCGGGACCATTGGTTGGATGCTGCAGAGTGCTTCTTACAAGGATCAAGCACACAGTCCTGTTGCCTTAACCCCTTCTCCCCTCTCCCTCCCTCCCTCCCCGTAGTGCATCCCCTGTGGTCCTGGGAACAAAGGAAACTGCTTTGGCCCCAACATCTGCTGTGGAGAGGAGCTCGGCTGCTATTTTGGCACCTCTGAAGCTCTTCGTTGCCTGGAAGAAAATTACCTGCCTTCCCCCTGCGAAGCTGGAGGAAAGCCCTGCAGTGGTGGAGGGAGGTGTGCAACATCTGGCATCTGCTGCAATGATGGTAACTACGAGGTGATGGTCTTGCTTTCCCCCTGCAAAGGGCAAAGGAGCAGTGAGAGAGTCAAAAAATGTCAGGTTCAACACAAGCCTGGCCCACAGACTTTTTTGTGCATGGTCATATGGGATAGAGATTTAGGGCACAATCCTAACCAGGTCTCCTCAGAAGTAAGTCCTATTTTGTTCAATGGGGCTTACTCTCAGGAAAGTGTGGTAGGATTGCAGTCTTTCCTTTTTCTTTCCTCTCCTCCCAGCCTTTCTCCTTCTGAGAAACATGGTGCTCATGTAAACAATATCCTCCCATGTGAGCAAGGTGAGTTTAGGGTTGCCAACTGACCGCAAGACTTGCTTGATCTACACCTATGCCTGTGTTTGATTTGCAGCTCAGGAATCAGCAGGTGGTGCTTTTCACAGCAGGAAGAAGCAGGTCAAGCTGGGGTTACATGCCCTTGTTTTGCTAGGCAGGGATTGTTCCCAGAAGGTAACACAGATTGGAGAGGATAACCTCTGAAAGCCTAATTGCAAGGGTGGTGTCAATGGTTGGCCAGCTCAGGGACTGGATGAGGACTCACACCCAGTAGAGGTCTCAACTGGCCAGGCTGAACCCTAAGCCCTCAGTACTAGTGACCAATGTGCCATTGAGAGTCCACTGAAGCATAACAAGCTGGCATCAGCCATGCCCAATGGCGAAAACCCAAGAGATTCTCATCAGACTGGCTCATCTTGTCCCCTGCCCCATTAATGAAAATGTTCCTCTTTTCTTCTTTCTTTTGGAAGAGAGCTGCACCATGGACATGGCCTGCGTGGATGAAAATGGTGACAGGAGTCGGGTGTCCTCAGAAAGGAACCTGACTGTGCTGGACAGCTCTGCTGGTGACCTGCTCCTCAAACTGATGCACTTGGCAAGCATGAACAGGCCATCAAGCGGGAAGCAGTAGGTCTGTGGAGGCTGGTGAGGAAGCCGCCCAAAGCATCCATGCGCCGGGCTGCTGACATTCCGGAAGTCTCTCCGAACCAGAAACGGATGAAGCCCTAAACAAGTCAAGGAATAATACCCACCAGAGAGTGAAATGTAAATACATTGCAAATAATAAAGTCTTTTGTGGCATTGTGTTTGGGTGTGAATTTCAATCCTCACAACATGGTGTTCTGGGCTGTTGATGAACTTTTGCACAGAAGCCTTGAATTCTGCCCCTGAAAAAACACCCCCAAGGCCAGACTGAAGATGCAAGAGAAATAACCCAGGTTTTACTTTCATCTCAGCTCATGAAGGGCTTGGTCTAATTTGGTTCTTGGAAAATCTTCCATGCTACAACCATGCAATCAGCCTGGTCTCCCTTGTTGAAACTGGGGTGACCATCACTTGGCACATGGAATGGAATGGAAATGTGGTTGGCTATTGGAGCATCACAAAGGTCCTTAACTCCTAAATTGACCACAACACGTCCGTTTTCAAGTATGATGATGGCACCATTAACTGCCAAAACACATATAAGTGAAACCAGAACTGGGTGTTTGTACAACCCAAGTAAACATTGGAGCCCCAAGAACATGCTCACAGCATTGAGAACCTGTCCCCTCAGTGATGTCCTACCAATGCTGTCAGCCCAATAGTTCATTTTTCTGTACGTCATCATGAAGTAGGCTGCCTCCAGGCCGATATTTATCATTATATTCATACATAACAAATGGGATTTGTGGACCCCAAAGTAAGCAATTTTGGTGTATATATTTTTGTTTGTTTATTAGGTGAGTATTGACGTGCAGGCACTCCAGCCCACATATGTTAAAATAAGCAATTTGCATTTAATTCAAACACACAAATCCATACTTAAAAAAAAAAAAATGGTATCCTTAGAATTTGCCAGATGGGCTGCAGGTGAGAAAATGGGGACTGTACAATGACCAACAGCCCAGTCCTAACTAAACCACCCCACTGATGCAGCCATGCCAACAGAGTGTGCACTGCATCCTGCGGGGAGGGGGCAGTCTCTGCTTTCCCAACAGGTCTCCTTGGCTCTGGGCTAGCTATTTTGCTGGGGTGGAACTGAGGAGAGCAAGGGAGAGGGAATGGGGATAGGATCCTGGCACATGGTGATGTCATCAGGACCCCCATCCTCCCCATTCCACCTCCCACCCACCCTTCCCTGGCCAGATATCCCATTCCTCCACCTCCCACATTCCCCACTGCCAATCCACTGGCCCTGATGGCGGGTGGCTCCCCTATTAGCGCACTCATGACTGCCAGCCATGTGCCCTGGTGGCCACACATGTTGCAGTAGCTGTTCCACTGGGGTATCTGCCCATTTGGAGCGGGTCCTGAGATGATTGTAGTTCTAAGATAAATGCTTGTCTTAAAGGCCTAGGTGATAAATGAATTTTAATTTACCTTTTAGAACCCTATTAATGCACACTCAGCTGGTGTCGGTCAATCTGATTATGTCTTCTACTGCTATTAATATTTATCAAGGTTTGGGCTTACCTATGGTCAGCAAAGTGCCACTTGCCGAAGAGGTGAACTCTCGAGTTCCATGGCAGGCAGGAGTCCTGAGTGAGGCCCACCAGAAGAGTATAATTTAACATTCAGTGAAAGTTGCAGGGGACCATAAACTGAACAGCATTTCCATCCAACTAAACATTACAGAAGGATCTTGACTATGGGTGATGGACATTCCCAGATCTATAGCACTATATGAAGTGAGGTGTGGCAGTTCCATTTTCAGTCAGTTGAGCGCACAAAAGCCATGCCTCAGCAATGCTTGTGGACTGTAAAAGGGAAACATCCCACTAAAGCAGGGGTCTCCAAACTTTTTGGCCAGGGGGCCGCATCAAATATCTGGCATGGTGTTGAAGGCCGGAAAAAAAAAAATTTAAAATATAAAATTTAAATAAATAAATTAGAGATGGAACTTAGATGAGTGAATAAATGAATGAATGGACTCATTCAATTTACCTCTCTGGTCCTCAGAACACCCTGCAGATGCAACCACAGTACAGCTCTGGTTGTGTTCAGTTGTGGGGCAGAGGCTTTCAGGGGAAAAGAGGCTGGCCGGGCCGGATAGAGGCTGGCCATGGGCTGCATCTGGCCCCTGGGCCAGGGTTTGGAGATCCCTGCACTAAAGCATCAGCCAATCTGACCTGCCTTCTTTATTCTTCTCTGGGTCAGGAATAAAAAGTCTTGCATGAGTGTGATTCTCTAAAGTGCCTGTTTTTTTTCCTCCCCATAATCGTGCTGTTGCAACCTTCAGAACGGATCTTCTCCCCTGCCTATCAGCTGCCTTCAAGCCAAGGTTGTTCTGACCAGAGTACCATACTAAATTAGTCAGAGTTTTATTCCTGCTTGACTGAGAAAAAAAAGAAGGAAAAAAAATGTCCATCAGGGAAGGCAAAACGCAACCCTATTTTAAAGAAAGGAAAGTCAACTTTCTGAAGCAAACCTTGCCTATGATATACATTTCACCACCAGCACTCAGTTCCAAAGTCCCTGAGCTATACAGCCCATCTCAATTTGCTCACTCAGCTCATCCAATAATGGGTATTTTGGTGATTAGCCATACCAGAGAACATCCAATCGGCTACTCAATATCTCGGATACCGAAGTTGATCATGACTGGAGCTGCAATCCTAAGCATACTTGGCTGGGAGTCAATCCCTGTGAAATCTGACCGACCAATTTCCAAGTAAACATGGACTCATCCTCATCATCCTATTGGAAGCAATGGAAAAAGATGGAGTGGCAACAGTCCTTCTCAATTCAATAGGACAGTGGTGGCCAACTTTTCAACTTTGGGGCTCCTATGTTTAAATGGGGGCTAGTATCTACCCCTGAGGGCTGGGGATAAGAATAGGCCCTCAGTTTGGCTGAACTTGTCATAAGAGGTGACTGAACAGCCACCGGGTAGATGGGACTCGTCAGCCTGGGAAGGCAGCTCATCTGAGAGAAGGAAAACTCTGATCCCAAACCTCCACTGCCTTGTGGCTACATCCAGTTATGGAAAAGACTTCAGGAGTCAACCTTGAGGCCAAATCCGGAGCCGGAGTCCCTGAAGCAGTTCATGGCTGAACACAGTCACGTTCTGGCAACTCCTGCGACGTCGCTGGAACCAACCATATTGGCTTCTGCCTTTCCATTGGACCATTTCAGCGACGTGGAGAGGGGGGATTTGCTGCATGGGTAACAGTCTATCCTCCATATCTACTTTACCCAGGCTTCGTGCACTGGAGAGGACACTCTGTTCCAGAACATTATTCAGAGTGCGATACCATAGTCTTCCGAGACTGAAGGAAGGATGCCAACAAGATCTACCCCTCAGTGTGATTACGGTTTCTCCCACCAAACCATGTACCACTTGGTGTCTGGCTGCAAACTGAGGGCGTATACAGGCCTGTGGTCTGACTTTTTCTTTGAAGGTAACTCTGCCCTTGAATGACTGCATGAACTGGACATTGACATTTGATCTAGTCCAACTGATATATAAGTCCATGTATTATATGCCATAAGCTAAATAAATAAATAAATGGGGCTCCTAACCATTAATGATTGTACGGAGAAGGAAATTTAGGAACTGTAGCCTGTCATCTGACAAACTCCATTCCCTCTTCTACCCAATTGTTAAAGGTCCAGCAGCCCTTTAAGTTGAAGGGGTTGGCCACCCCTGCAATAGTCTCACAACTGATGTTGGCTGGATATTGCCACGGTTCGGACATACATACAGTTCTCTCAATGGTTTGTGGCTACGTTTAGAAAAGAATAAAATGAAATAATAGATTTCGTGAAACAAATGCAAAGTAACAAGGGGACGGTGATGAGACACCCTTATAATCTGTCGGTGTTACCTAAGCAAAGTCCCTTGTGCGACAAGACGACTCTCTCATTCCTGAGTTCTCTCCTTTAGCATGTAAAGCTTCTGAACCACTTTAAGCAGACTAATCTCATTAGTGGGAAACTTGTCCTGATCACATAATCTCTTTGCTCATTACTATGCCGTAGCCCCAGTGGCATAGCTAGAGAGGGGCAAAGCACTGGCTTCCATTTTACTCCCACTGCCCCGAATGGCTCTGAAGGGAAGGGGGAGAGGTTGTTTGCACACTGCAGTGAGGCTCCCTGCAAAACTTAATACTTTGCACCCCCTCTAGCTATGCCACTGCATAGCCCTACAAGATACTGGGAACAGGGCACAGTAGATACACACCAGTTGTTCTGTTGTTTGTCCTCCTTTGTGAATACCTGCCATATTCCCCCCCCCCTTTCTCCTCAAAGGCTGGAGATGGGCGATAGTTTTTCTCAGAACCTTAAAAGTGGTTTTAAAAAGAGATTGCTGCTCGTGGCACGTACACCATCTTACTTTTGCCTCTGGTAAACAGGTTTTGCAAGGGTCAATGATCCTTTCGGTCATCAGCAACAGTGGGACAAAAGAATCTACCAATGTGGCACTTAAGGTGGCAAACAAAAACCTGTAGAGGCAGAAATAAAACGTGTGCATCATAGGAATCCATGCCCCTCCCAAACCATTGACGACTCTCTTAAAAACTGGTTTGACTCCAGCCTAAGTGCTGGTCACTGCAGGATGTCAGTCTAGAGAGATCCTTGGCCTGACCGAGCATTTCTTATGTTCTTTACTGTTTACATGACTCACAGATCAGTTAGAGGCTGGAAAACTAGTAACTCCTGGACTGGACAGTGCACAAGTTACCAGGCCAAGGGTGCAATCCTCACCAATTTATCTGCACCGAGGTGAGGGCAATGCAGCTCCGAGGTAAGGGAACAAACATTGCCGCACCTTGAGGAGGCCTCCATGACTGCCCCCCCCAACTGCAGGACGCAGTACATGCCCCATTGGCACAGCTATGCCAGTGCTGGAAAGTTGGTTAGGATTGTGCCCCCAAGTTACCTAAGATACTGAGCAAGGAATTTGAAGTTTGTCTCATTTGTTTCTGAGGAATCCCTTACAATAAACACCCAAGCCTGAAACAATCTCTGTGAGCCCCAAAGCCTGTGCTGCTGTTCATTCAAACAGCTCTGTCAGAGGACATGATCACAAACAAGGAATGAAAAGGGTATATGCTTACCCATCCAAAAAGCAGTCTCAAAAGCTTGCCTTGGACAACAAAGCCTGTGTTCAGATGGTCAGGTTCTGCCACGCAAATGGAAAGCAGCCTTTATATATTCCCAAGGGGCAGGCAAGATGTTGGGAGACAGGAGGAGCCTCTAGATTCAACCTGGACTTTTCCAACTAATGTTCCAGTTGATCCTCTTTTGAATCTTCCAAGAAATCAGTGGGAGACATAGGCCCTGTTCCATGGGAATTGGTTGAGGACGAAGTGCTTCTGGGTGCAGAAGGGGGGCTGTTGCTGTGTGGTGCAAGCGGACCAGTTTCAATCCATAGGCTCTTCAGTTAAAAAAGGATTTTTGGTTGGGAAAGACTTGAGATCTGCTGCCGGTTTGCGGACACAGAGTTGAACCAAGTAGAGTAATGGACTGACCCAGTGGAAGGCAGTGTCGGATGTCCGTAGGTCTTTCAGTTTCAGTAGTTCAGAATTTGTCCATGCTAGGTTATTATGCACCAGTGCTTCCCAAAGGGGGGCACACCAGTGTGCATGATCTTGCCACAGTGGTGTTTTTTATGGTAGAGCAGATAGTTGCAGCGAAGGGGTTCTTTGGGTGTAGACCTGTAGCAGGGAGGGACTCCAGACTCATTCACTCTATCATAAAGCCCTCCTCACACCCAAAGTGTCCTGTCTTGGCCGGTGAAGATCCACAGGTAAATGAAACCACACTCTGGATGCTTACAAATCACCCAGGCTTCATGGGGGTAAGACAAGGACTTGATGTGCTGGATTGAGTCGCCGGCCAGCTCCGCAGAGATCAGCCCAGCGCACCTCGTGCATTCTTGCTGTTCATGTGCCTAGTTAGTGTGGTGGTGGCCAGAATGTAGATGGTCTGGCCAATGAAACCGGAGGTTGGATCTGTGGCCTTCTTGACCCTGTAGGCCAATGATGACATGATTCTATAACAGAGCATTTAACACGCATCCTCTCCCTTATTTCTGATTTCCCTGCTTCTGCTTCCTATTAATTGTGACTTTTTAAAAAAAAGTTCTTTAATTTCAGGTCGTTTAAACCTGTTGGATACAGGGTGGGGGGGGGAGAGGTTCTCCTTAACCTCTGAATTCTCTACTGTGCCATGTTTAAGTGCCAGACATTAAAGCACAAGAAAGCAGGTGGCAAAGGTCATTTGCTAGACAATGCCTCACAGCCATGGTCATTTCACCAGGCAGAAAGAAGGGGGGTGAATATCTGACAAGACAAACATTCTCAATCTGATTAAGAGGCGCAAATCCTTGTCCACAGAGCTGATGAAGGGATGGATGAGCTGATTGCATCTAACCAAGGTCAGGCAAAGAGGAACAGGTACGACAGCACAGATATTAGCCCTGTCTGGTTCCATTAATCGTTAATATTGCTCATTTACATGAATGACTGTCTTTGTGTCCTGGGAGAAGAAGCCTCAATTATCTCTTCCTTCTCTCTGAAACTCCTTTGCATAGATCAGTGTGTCATGGCATCAAAGATAGCTATTGTGGCTTCCTATGCTTAGAAACTTGGGCAGATCCTGTCTGCTCTGCAGTGTGGATTAAAAAAAAAGGATACAGGAAATGTACCACATCCAGATCCCTATTTAGAGGGACCCTAATTCTCCTATTGCAGTGAGGGGCAACTCCAGAGCTCCTCTGACTCTGCCCATTGGGGAATGGGGGGAGGTGGATGATCAGAATGGAGGGATCCATGGATCAGTCCAGCTGGGTGGGCCTTTGGCCCATCCCCAACCTAGCACTACCCCTGGTGGTGAAACCACAGCTTCCTGAGGTCTATCTCAATTTCCTGGTCCCCTTGGAGCCAGGACTGTTCAGGTCCCTAAGGGCATCGTATAGGCTCAAATGCTCAAACAAGCTTCTGTTGCAAACCAATGAAACTCTTTCCCCCAGATCTTGGTTTGAGATTTTTTTTTTTTTATTCTCACCACTGACCCAAAACACTCAGGATGAATCCCTTTTTTATCCCACTGTGGGAGTTTGTTTACTTCCTCTGAAGATAATCACCCTTCTAGTGAGCCACACAGACAAAATACAATGCATGCAATCCAAACTGGACAGTACTTCTCCAGCAGCCTGAGAAGATGTCAAGAACAGTATGAATTACTCTCCAGCACCATCTATTGGCCCAGCAGGGACTCAGGGAGAGATCAGGACATGACAGCAACTGTTTAATGTAGGGAGATAGTGATACCAGTAACAGCAGGGCTGGCATCTATTTTTTTCTATTGAAGAAAATTAAATAGCGGGACAAAAAACTCAGTGTTCAGGGACCATTCACACTGATGTGCTGGGACAGGCAAAGACATCCAAAATGGCATGAGTCTTCCTTGAAGGAAGCCCTGCCTGGGATTTGCTGAAGATGATGGCAGCAACTGTTACCCTGCACATGCCTGATCTCGTCTGATCTCGGAAGCTAAGCAGGGTCAGGCCTGGTTCGTACTTGGATGGGAGACCGCCTGGGAATACTGGGTGCTGTAGGCTTATACCATGGTCTCGGAAGCTAAGCAGGGTCAGGCCTGGTTAGTACTTGGATGGGAGACCACCTGGGAATACCTGGTGCTGTAGGCTTCTACCATGATCTCGGAAGCTAAGCAGGGTCAGGCCTGGTTAGTACTTGGATGGGAGACCGCCTGGGAATACCGGGTGCTGTAGGCTTCTACCATGATCTCGGAAGCTAAGCAGGGTCAGGCCTGGTTGGTACTTGGATGGGAGACCGCCTGGGAATACTGGGTGCTGTAGGCTTCTACCATGATCTCGGAAGCTAAGCAGGGTCAGGCCTGGTTAGTACTTGGATGGGAGACCGCCTGGGAATACCGGGTGCTGTAGGCTTCTACCATGATCTCGGAAGCTAAGCAGGGTCAGGCCTGGTTGGTACTTGGATGGGAGACCGCCTGGGAATACTGGGTGCTGTAGGCTTCTACCATGATCTCGGAAGCTAAGCAGGGTCAGGCCTGGTTAGTACTTGGATGGGAGACCGCCTGGGAATACTGGGTGCTGTAGGCTTCTACCATGATCTCGGAAGCTAAGCAGGGTCAGGCCTGGTTGGTACTTGGATGGGAGACCGCCTGGGAATACTGGGTGCTGTGGGCTTATACCATAGTCTTTCGAGACTGAAGGTTGCCAACCATTGTTTCAGAAGCATTTGCAGAAGTACAAACTGAGAGCAGAGATTCCAAAAGAAGACAGAGTTTTGCAGATTAAACATAACAAGGGCTACCATACCTAGGTATGCAGGTAGTTTAGTTTTGCAGGTAGCCTCATGGCAGCATGCAAACGGCCCCTCCGGAGCCTGAGGGGAGCCCCTTTGGAGCTAGGAAAACGCCTCCATTTTGCTCCCACTGCCTGCAATGGCTCCGAAGGGGAGGGAAAGGAACCACTTGTATGGCACATTCAGGTGCCAGCAAAACGGAGTGCTTTGCACCCCCTCTAAGCTACACCACTGCGAGGTAGTCCTGTTGGCATGTTATGCAAATCATGTGATTATTGTGCCCATCATGGTGGGTTGAGAGAGGGTTAAGCATCACCCCCACTGCAGATTTCCATGCTCACTTACTCCCTCCCAATGCAGTTTGACAGCCAGCATTGCCTTCCTGTTCATGTGCCTACATGTGTCACTGATTATGCACCTATTTACATGGAGCAGATCCTCCTGAACACAGTGCCTCTGAGTAAACATGCATCAAATTGCATGGCCAGAACTTTCACTTTCAGGGACCTGGGATAGGGAGCTGAGCCCTGCACACCAGTTCCTTCAGCGAGACGGAGAACCCAATTTTAACAGGTATTCTCATGCAAGAACGACGACAACAAGAGGGGCAGTGATTGTTTCAGGGCCAGAACTAAAAAAATAGGGGACTGTATGTACTGATAAATTGGAGTTCGTTAAATCGAGGGCTCACTGTACTCCGTTTTAGAAGCGAGTTACAGCAATTTTCCGGAGGCGTCAAGGCAGAGGACAGGATGCATACAAACAGACCATTGGCTCCTTTCTCTCCACAAAATCTTCAGGAGAGACAAAACAGAGCTCAGGTGGGAAAGAAGGGAGGGAGTTCTCAGTGGCCATCCTCTAAGCTTGTAATAACTAAACACACAGACACTTCCTTGCGTCTTTGGAAGCCTTTTTGCTTTTTGTCTTTCCTGGGAACATAAAAGCAAAGACAGGAGATTCTGCCACTTTTTTTCACCCTGAGGTTCCTCACAGTCACAGTATGCCAGGATTTTAGCATGGCCTTAGAAGGTGCAAGTAGCAGGGTAGTTGACCAGCATGCCACCCCAGGGCACACTGGTCTTCCTGCTCTACCCCACACTCCCTGGGGCATTTGGTGGGCCGCTGTGAGATACAGGAAGCTGGACTAGATGGGCCTATGGCCTGATCCAGTGGGGCTGTTCTTATGTTCTTATGTAGGATGCAGGGAGAGTCCTTTTGGCAAGTGTGCCTCAGTGGGGGGAACTTATGTTGTGGGAATCGAATTGGGGCCTGTGTCTTAGATTGGTATGAAAAATGATCTCAGCTTATCCTGCTTTGAGGGTCAAGAACTAGAAGCATTTCTGAGTGAACCCAAGGCTGGGTGGGGAGAGCTAACCCAACTCTGTGCCTCTTGAAACTCCAAAGAAAAGTATTCACTGACCTCTGGTGACATCACTGACTTCATTCTCGGCCTCTGACAGTCTTCCACCCTGTTTGGGAAAAAAATGCAAAAAAGAAAATTGTCCATTTTTCTGTGACCTCACATCCTCGACCTTAGATGATTAGGCGAGGCGGGGTGTCGTGAAAGGCAATGCTTTGTGGGTTTTAAGAGAAACGTGTAACGATGGTGATGGCATGACCAAACAGACCTGCCCGCCGACATAAATACATGTGGCCTTCAAGGCACAACCCTAGAAGACCATTCCCGTGACCACCAAGCAAAAGAAGCGGTTGGTGGCAGCCAGAACCATGTCCAACAACGCACTGGCCTTTGGCTTGCTTTGGCTCGTGGCCCTCTCGTCAGCCTGCTATATCCAGAACTGCCCCATTGGAGGGAAGCGCTCCATCCTGGACATGGACGTCCGAAAGGTAGGTCAGATAGAAATCGGAGACCTGGCAGGGAGGACTCTTTAGGAGTCCAAAATCCACAGATCTTCATTTGGCTCTGGTCTGTAGCTGAGTGATCCGGCAGTTGCTGGTGCCGAATAAGCCTTGCCGCGGGTGGCCCAGGCAGAGACACTTTACGAAAGTACGGCTCTTTTTTTTCAGTGCCTCTCCTGTGGGCCTAGAAACAGGGGGAATTGCTTTGGGCCCAACCTCTGCTGTGGAGAAGAGCTGGGCTGCTACTTGGGCACTGCAGAAACCCTGAGATGTCAAGAAGAAAACTTCCTCCCGACCCCTTGTGAGTCTGGAAAGAAACCGTGTGGGAACAACGGAGGCACCTGTGCTGCTACCGGCATCTGCTGCAACACCGGTAAGAGCAACGTCCCACTGGCTAAACCTCCTCCTAGAAACTCCCATACCTGCTGGCCAAGGGCTGTGCAGCACTTACAGTCTCATGTTCTGCACATAGATTTCTGTGCGCTTTGATTCCTGAGCCCTTCACAGTGTAGTGAAACGGGGATGATGGTATCTGCCCCATGTTATGGTGTACATACCCTTTTCCTCCCATGGATCCTTCATGATATTTGTGGGTGCATAAGGCTGTTTGTGTTTTGAGTTTCTGTGGTTCTCATTGATGTGTTGTCTTGCCATTTCAGAGGGCTGCATGCTAGACTCTGTGTGTGACCAAGAATGAGAGAGCACCAAGGAGTACGGCCGGCAAAAGGAAAGCACTCTTATGAACTTGTAGGTGACAATACTACATCAACGGGGTGTACCTTTCCGTGCCAGATATGCATGTGGGGCACCAAGGGCGAACAAGCATGCGCAAAATGAAACTTGTACTATGACAAAAAAAAAATCTGTCATTGGTGTTCTTTTGGCATTGCAATAAAGGTCACAGGATTGTTGTTGTTGTGTATATATATCTGTTCATCCAGTAAATGGAGAAGGGGACTCGGAACAAGGATGCTTTAGTTCATTGATCAGTTGCCAATTGCAACACTGCTCATTCACATATCCATGTACTTTCCCACACATGTCACACAGGCACAGACTAAGGCTGCAATCCTAACCACACTTTCCTGAGAGTAAGCCCCATTGAACAAAATAGGACTTACTTCTCAGTAGACCTGGTTAGGATTGTGCCTTAACTCAAATTGGGGGAATGAACAATACATCTAGAGCGGAGGTGACCAACCTTTCACCTTTAGGACTCCTGGACCTTTAACAATCATGTAGAAGAGGGAATTTCAGCAGGTGCAGCTTGTTATCTTGCAGGTGACCAGCTACACCCGGAAAAATTCCCACCTCTACACTATTGTTAAAGGTCCAGGAGCCCTGGAGTCGAATGGTTGGCCATCCCTGAACTAGAGTGAGAGGTCCAATTTAGCAGTGTCTGACCACTTTGGGAACTCTGACAGGAGTGAGTGGTGCAAACAACCTCAGAGTACCTCAAAATTAGGCTACTGCTAACCTCAAGACTGAGTTTTTCATAGAAAGATAGAGTTTACTAAGGAAATATAGACTCCAACGAAAAGTCATGCTTCCTTTCAATAAATGTTTCTTTAAGAATTCAGGGTAGCTTTGCCAATAGGGTGTGTCTGCATCCTGCGGTGGGAAGGTAGTTATGGAGGCCTCCACAAGGTAAGAGAATGTTTGTTCCCTTGCCTTGGGGCTGAGCGTAGTTGCATCAGCACTGGAAAGTTGGATAGGATTGGGTCCTCAGTTACAAAGCTTATATGGCTGCATTGGAGTGGTGTACCCTATAAATAGCTGTGTTTGGATAGATAGAGGTTATTGGGGAATAGTGTGAGATAGAAAGGGACTGAATAAGGCTGAGCTGCTCTGGATTTCCTCTCCAGTCAACCAGCGGAAGAAGGTGATTAGCGGGAAACTTCAAAATACACACATGAGAATGGAAGGGGGTGGTCATTATAAGGATCAAATGGAAGGGGGAAAAGATTGTCGATCCTATTCTGCTGGGCAGGTTTTTAATACGGCTCACAGCCAAGGTTTGTAGAATCTTGGACATAGAAATTAAAATTTATTCTAGACGTTATATCTCTACAATAGAATGGAAAGCAATCAAATTGTGTGCTTAAAAGCAGTCCTAGGCTGGGAAATCAACTCATTTTTTAGTCAACATGCTCCTTCTGTCCTGCTCAATGAATGTGTTAGGAGAAAGTGGAACCAGGTCCTCTGACCAGTGGCCAGAAGTCCAACAGGAGTCTGGAAGGGCATGGACAGCTGTATGCACATCAGTGTCCCCTGTATGCCCAGGAATTCTGCATGTCCAGCTGCACATGAGTGGCTATCTTTCACACTCACACGGGTGTCACAGCCATGGGCCATGAGTGCAGAGGCCAGAGGGTCTTCCTCATGAGAACAAGTGGGTGAGGCTATTGAATGTCACACAAGTGAAAATTCAGGTGCTGGAGGTCCAGATTCCCATTCAGTCATGAAGGTCTTTGGATGGTCCTGGACCACACAAGGTGCCTAGTGTTCTTTACAGGGTGGTGGTAAAGATAAAAACAGGGAGAAATCTGGCATGCACTGCTTGGAGGGAAGACAGGAGACAAAGGGAACATCCCACCCAATGGACCACCAGTGTGAGTCACACTGAATTAAAGGGTATATGGAGAACATTGGCTGTCTCTGAAGGGCGGTGGCCCACAAGGGGGATTTAGGATGTCCTCACAAGGTGAGGACAGTGATGCCCACTGGGCAAAGAAAAGATCTGTGCTCTGTTACACTGCCACAACCACCTTGAGAAGGCAAATATTATATGCCATGGTTGTTAAGAAGGAGATGGGACTCTTGGATTGCTTTAGGTCCCTCTCCTTGCCTGCTCACCTGCTTCTGAAAATTGCCACGTAGGCCATGGGGCAGTGGCAACAGGCTGCATGAGGGTTAAAACGAAGGGGAGTTCCTGGGGAGGGTGTGGGCTGGCAGGGGTAGTGGACCTGTGCCAATTGAGGCAGAAGATTCGCTTGAACCTCTCCTGCAGGGAACATTGCGTGCGAGTAACTGAGAATGGGTCCCTTGTGCACCCAGGCAAATTCCAGCCACACATCATCACTGCTCCAGTGAGACTTGAAACGAGGTGCTCGTTAACCATAAACAAGAACCTTGGCGGAAGAGATTCCTATCTCTGCACTAATTCCCCCCAGTTGTCCTCTGCAGGATTTGCCTGGTTTGAGGGCAGAGGACATTATGTACCTTGCCAAGTATGGCAATAGACCTGCCTTGGAAGGCTATAAATGGAAAGGGTGTCCTGGAAGGAGCTCCACCTAAACATCAAGAGCTGAGCTGAACATTTTTGCTTCTTGCAAGACCTCTAAGATGCGGGTGACGCTTTTTGCCATTTGCTTTCTGACTTCTCTTGTCTTTTGCACAATGCTGAATGCTCAAGCCTTGGAGGAGGAGCCGTGCTACATTCAGAACTGCCCGCGAGGTGGAAAGAGAGCCCTCGGTGCTGAAGTGAGTGCAACCTCCCTGTGTGTGAGAATATGAGACGTACCATCCTTGACCAGACTGCCACCCCCTGATGTTTGTCTGCCACCTTTATTTTCCAGGGTACTCTGCCTCTGTACACGGGGGCTCCATTCTGCTAGCATGGCTGCCAGCAAATGATGCGCGCACGTGCCTGAAAGTCTACCCCAGTCTCCTTCCAGAGGTGCTCTGAGATTTGATGAACTTTTTGCCTTTTAAAAACAGCCTTGCTTTCATTCATCAGGATGGAGGAAGGGGATTCTCAGCCTCTGCAGGCTAACACAGGGTAGTGGAGCCTAGTGGTCAGCATGCTCACACCTTTCCTGCTCCCCTCTCTCCTCTTTTAGGACATGCAGCTGAGTGGGGAAATGCCTTGGTAGAATGTATCTGCTCCCACCAGTCGAGACACAAGGGAAGTCCATTCACAGAGCTGTGCTTCTTTTCTAGGACGAGGCATCAGTTGATAAGGCTGGGGCCGCAGAACCTTATAAGTGAACTGAGAAGCTCCCCCCTTGGTGGGCTCCGGCTGGCAAACTTCATGTCTAGGGTAAGTGGTCAGGTGTAAGGGTCCGCTCCCCATAGGCCTGTCCAGCTCCCCCCACCTCCTCCCAGATGTCCCTCACAACACTGTCGTGCCAGCAAGCAGGATGTGAGGCAGCCCCTTCCTCTTGTGCAACAGGGGCCAAGCACCTCCCCACATTGTGTCCAAGTCCCAGGGTGAGGGTGAGGCATGGTGGAGGGGCAGAAAGGCTTCCTCGGTAGATGCAGCCCTTGGACTCTTCTCCCCAGGACTGTTTGGTGCCTGTGAGACAACCAGTATGGTCCAACAAATCCAGAGTGGGGGCTTTCACAGGGGCCAGGGGTGTAAGGCCCCTCCCTGCTGCAGTCACAGTTTGCATCGTGACCCCATTAGCTGCTTTGAACATTTAATGCGCAGAGGCAGAATGAACACATTTTAGCTAACGGACAGCACCTTCCACAGACGGAACGAGCACTCTGCAAACAGAAGGGCCACTCTGTTGGCACTGTGTCTGCCACAACCACAACCATCAGTGCCACCGGAGCGAAAGGCTGGTGACCATGCGCGCGCAACCTGAGTACCCAACCACCACCGGAAGAGTTGACATGGCTTGGTGGGTGGGCAGTGAAAAGACAGATCAGGGCATGGGGAGGAAGGTTGGGTAGGGACTAAGGCAACCAAGAGGCATGTTGTGGAGAGAAGGGGGTAACGGAGCCGCCGATATCCTCTGTCCCCTGCCCAGGCTCACCACATCCCCTTGGAGCCACTCAGACTGGCAGCAGCCAAAGAGCTGGCTTGGCTCCAAGTGGACCCTATGGGGTGTCAGTAGGAATGCTGTGCCGTGGTTCCCAGCAGGCCCACAGGATGCAGTAGAGGCTGCCTCAGTGCCGCTGCCCCCCGCAAGCCGGCCAGGGATAGGATTGGGCCATAAGTTGCTGTAGGTAACCAGACCAGATGCCTGGGTATAGTTTTAATCATGTCAAATGCTTTTTTCCATCTGCAGAAGAGAACATACTATTTCCTGGCGATCTTAAAGCACCTGCCAGCTGCAATTTCTCCCCGAACCGGGACAGTTACTGGAGCCTTTTTTAGAGAGAACATGAACATAAGAACAGCCCCACTGGATCAGGCCATAGGCCCATCTCTAGTCCAGCTTCCTCTATCTCACCGCGGCCCACCAAATGCCCCAGGGAGCACACCAGATAACAAGAGACCTGCATCCTGGTGCCCTCCCTTGCATCTGGCATTTTGACGTAGCCCATTTCTAAAATCAGGAGGTTGCACATACACATCATGGCTTGTACCCATAATGGATTTTTCCTCCAGAAACTTGTCCAGTCCACTTTTAAAGGCATCCAGGCCAGATGCCGTCACCACATCCTGCGGCAAGGAGTTCCACAGACTGACCACACGCTGAGTAAAGAAATAATTTTCTTTTGTCTGTCCTAACCCTCCCAACACTCAATTTTAGCAGATGTCCCCTGGTTCTGGTGTTATGAGAGAGTGGAAAGAGCATCTCCCTATCCACTCTGTCCATCCCCTGCATAATTTTGTATGTCTCAATCATGTCCCCCCTCAGGCGTCTCTTTTCTAGGCTGAAGAGGCCCAAACGCCGTAGCCTTTCCTCGTAAGGAAGGTGCCCCAGCCCAGCAATCATCTTAGCTGCCCTCCTTTGCACCTTTTCCATTTCCACTATATCCTTTTTGAGATGCGGCAACCAGAACAGGTTATGAAATGGTTACCCTCCAATTTTGAATAAATTTTCTTGTTCTACTCGTTACTGTGTGAGTTTTGCCTGAGATCACACTAGTACCTGCTTCCTCTCTCTCACCACACCCAAGCAGGTTTGATTAATACAGTCTATCCCAGATCCTGTGTTCTGAGCAAGGATCATGTTGTCTTATGGATTCTACTGGGCAAACACCATTCTTGATTGTTTCGGGTGAATCTGTCAGCTGGACAGAGCAAACAGTCAACCCTCCAGAAGGGCTGGTTTTCAAAAACCAAATCCATCTGACCAGGTCTCTAAGGCAAGACGCTCTGCTTGGTCACTTGCCTCTCCTTGTCAATGACAAAATTGTAGTTGCATGGATGGTTGAGGCACTCCCCAATCCTCTCCTCCAGGTTTTCAGGGGTGATAAAGCTCTTGGCTTCCTCCTGCATCAACATGTTGCCAACCTTCAGTCTCGAAAGACTATGGTATCGCGCTCTGAAAGGTGGTTCTGGAACAGCATCTAGTGTGGCTGAAAAGGCCAATTCGGGAGTGACAATCCCTTCCACACTGGGAGCAAGTGCAGTCTGTCCCTGGTCTGTCTCCCTGGCTGTGGGCCTTCCTTCTTTGCCTCTTAGCCTCAGACTGTTGGCCAAGTGTCTCTTCAAACTGGGAAAGGCCATGCTGCACAGCCTGCCTCCAAGTGGGCCGCTCAGAGGCCACGGTTTCCCACTTGTTGAGGTCCACTCCTAAGGCCTTCAGATCCCTCTGCATCAACAAAGGAGGAGACAATGGAACATTCATATGAACATAAGAACAGCCCCACTGGATCAGGCCATATGCCCATCTAGTCCAACTTCCTGTATCTCACAGCGGCCCACCAAATGCCCCAGGGAGCACACGCTGGAGGGATATAGCAGTCGCATGGCAAAACGGGTTGGCTACACGTTGCCTTTTCCTGTAGGCTGTGCTGAGATGCCCAGCAAGGGAATGTTGCCCACAACATGGGCACACACCAGCAAAGTCTCCCAAATGCAAATTCTCTCTCAAAGGGGGGAAATGAGGGGGAAGAGAGGTTGGTGCTTCTTGCCACCTGCTAGGCCAGGGATGTCAAACTCGTTTCATACAGAGGGCCAAAGTTAGCATTTCTGGGGCCATTCACGGCAGGAAGTGACATAATGAAGCAGAAAGTGAGGTCATTAAGCAGATGATGGTCCAAAGTAAAGACTTTGTCCTCATGTAGGAACACATTAGCTGCAAATGACAGATGAGAAAAAGTGCAAATTTTGTGCATATTTTCAAGATACGAGAGAGCCCCGTCATTAAGCTGGGAGAGCCCAATTATAACAGGGGCTGGATAAATTGTGTCTGGGGGCTACATTTATTTATTTATTTCACTTCATTTGACCCACAGGCCTTACATTTGTCACCCTGTGCTAGATGATGTGCCCATTTTGCCTTCCACCTACACTTGTGGCATGCCTTGTTCCCCTCCCCCATGTTGCCTTCCTCTTACCTATTTAGCACATGCCTCATTCTGTCCGCAGCAGGAAGGTGCAATGGGTAGAGAGGCAGGTGAAGCAGAGCCTCCCCTTTGTAGTCCTTCGAAAAGCGCCATTGTGTGTGTTTTCAAAGGACTCCAGTGGGGGGGGGGGGATATGTCTCACCTGTCTCCTTACCCACTGCATGTCCCTGGTCATCAGACATTCAATAGTGTTGATCTGTGCCGAAACCAGAAACATGGAAAATCAAGCCATCTGTCCTGGTCATTTGGTATGATGGAGTGGGACCGTGGAGTAGGAGAAATGCTTTGGATGGCTTCACAGGCAGAGAGAAGGAGTGGAGCTCGTGCTTTAAATCTCCTCTTTGGCATTTTCTGCTGGCTTGTAAGTTCCTTAGTCATCTCCTTGGAACACGAAGATCATGATAACAAAATGTAATATGTATGTTCACCTTGAATACCAACTGGGCCCTTCTTTTTCTTTCAAAGGGAGAAGCAAAAGACAAAAAATATGTCTTGTGACGTGTGTCTTGAAGCTAAAATACCACAATGAGGCTTGAAGTTGTGCCTGGGGGAAAATGGCGTTGATATTGTCTCTCAACTCCCTTCTTTGTAGAACTTTGCTAAGCTGTCTTCTGTGGGACGCGCAGCACTTACATTTCCGACCCCTTACCTTCCTGAAGCCGTAAGGGGAGCAGGTTTCCAGTGGAACAGAAGTCACCTGACACTATGAAACAGTGGCATAACTAGAGAGGGTGCAAAGTGCTAAGGGCGCAATCATAACCATCTTTCCAGCACTGGCACAGCTCACAGAGATTGTTTCAGGCTTGGGTGTTTATTGTAAGGGATTCCTCAGAAACAAATGAGACAAGCTTCACATTCCTTGTTCAGTATCTTAGGTAACTTGGGGCACAATCCTAACCAACTTTCCAGCACTGGCATAGCTGTGCCAATGGGGCACGTACTGCGTCCTGCAGTTGGGGGCAGTCATGGAGGCCTCCTCAAGGTAAGGCAATGTTTGTTCCCTTACCTGGGAGTTGCATTGCCCTTATGTCAGAGCTGGAAAATTGGTTAGGATTGCTGCCTGAATCTCCTGAATCCAGGACTATAGCATGGCTATCACTGGGCAGCAGGATTTATCGCACACACAGCCCCGTACACTCTCCCTTCCACTGCCAGGTACTTCATGCAGTTCCACCAGGATGGAACTTCCTGGTTCTTTTATGAAGCTATATTGGGAAGGGGGCTCTCCAGTGGGGCGGGACAGCTGCCCATAGACTACAAGATTTAGCATAACTGTGACTGGGAACCTGTGCCTGTCTTTTCCCCTGCCACCCAAGCCCTGCCAGCAGCACACTCATGCTTCCCCCCAACCCAAGCTGGAGAAGAATTTCTGACTTCCAATCAACTCCCCCCACCCATCCCCAAACTGGCCACCCCATGAACCCCCAAACACCTTCCTCCATCCCTTTGCCGGCCCAATTTGCAGAAGTGGGAGCAGGAGCTACAGTGACCAAGGAGGAGAGGGGTCCATCCTTCCCTTCCTCTCCATTACCCTCCTACTCTGTGCTCCTTGTGCTGGACCACGGGAGATGTAGTTCCCCTGAAGGCTACTGTGCTTTGGGGACAGGGAGGTCATTCTCTGAGTCTTGAGTTGGTGTAGGAAATGATCCAAGCTTTTCCTGACATGGAAGAGAAGAACTAGGGCCTAATCCTGTGGGCCTGCTACAACACTGGCATCTGTGCTCTGGCAGTGCAACATGCTTTACGGTGGTGGCAAAGGTTGACCTAACGTTCTGCACAGCTGGGCCGTGACCACAGCGAGTGGCTATATGCCAGTGGCCTGCTAAGTGGTCCTGGCATGGTAAGTCAGTACAAGAGGCAGGTGGTGGTTGGAACGGGCTTCAGAGGGGGGCAGACTGAGGCCCTATATGAGGCCCTACGGACAAGCACTATAAGCTTAAGTATGGCGTTATACACTCCCTGTGGCTCAGGACACCCCCCCCCCCCAAATATTGGGTCCCTCTGCAACGATCAGGATAATGCTAAACCTCCCCTAGAAAACATCATACTTGTTGGCCAAGGGAGGTTTCTCTGTGTGCTACATGCAAAATCTCTTAATTCACCTGACAGTCCAATAAGGCAGGTCAGTGTCTTTCCTAAGCTGCAGACGAGAAAGGGAGGCAGAATGGTTTGGCTAAGGGTGACTTCAGAAACTGCTGGCTAAGCTGGGGTTTGAGCCAGGGACATCCCAGTTCTCAGCTCTCGCATCTAACCCCTCCAGTACAAGCCGGGCACATGCCATTGTGCCATTCCTCTGGGCCTGATGCACTGGAAAAGTCTCCTTACCAACTGGGAGTTGGGGTGAGACAATTTGCTCTGAGAGAGCTTGTGTGTCTGTGTGTGCCTGTGTGTACATACCTGGGCTGGGCTGCACTGGATGCATCCTCTGGGGCAGAGAGGGCAATTGTAGGCTCCCTTTCTGGGCATGACAGCACAGTCCACAGAAAAAGGCAGTGTGTAGTCAACCTGTTTTGCCACACCAAGGATAGCGACTGCTCTGTCCCTCCAACCCCAGGCAGGAGCGCCTTCAAAAGGAAGCTGCAGCAGAGAAGGAGCGACTGTGAGGGGCCGAATATCAGGAGACCTTTCTAGAGGAATTTGTGAAGGAGAAAGAGGTGCTCCAGCTACAAGTAAGGAAGGCTGTGGGCCACGGAAGGAGTCCTCTCCTGTGGGCACCATTACTGGCCACTCTGCCACTTGGGTTCACCTGGTTTTTAGGAGGACAGCTAAGAAAATGCAGATTCAGAGGACAGCCACAGAGGAAACAAAGAAAATTTATTCAAATTAGCAGAGATTGACAATTTCATGTTCTTCTTCTTTTTTTTTTAAAGGCTCGATAATAACTGTCCCAACTTGTGGAAAAATTGCAGATGGCAGGTGCTTTAAGTTAGGATCACTGGGAAATGGTATCTTCTCTGCAAATGAGAAGAAAAACACATTTGAAATTATTAAAACAGTACCCAAGCATCTGGTCAGATCAGCTATAAGTTACAGCCCAATCCTACCCTTGGTTGGCTTGTGGGGGCAGCAGCACTAAGGCAGCCTCTACTGCATCCCGTGGAACCCTGGCACGACAGAGAGGAGAGCAAACTAAATTCCTAGGGCCCAATCCTGTCTGACTTCCCAGCACTAAAGAAGCCAGGCCAGTGGGATGTGCACTGAATCCTGTGGTGGGGGGATACTCACAGAGGCCACCTCAAGGTAAGGGGACGTCTGTCCCCTTACCTCTACATTGCAGCTGCATCAGCACTTAAAGTTGAATAGAATAGGGCCCCAACTTACCAACTGCACTCCACCATGGTCCCCAGTGGGTCTTTGAATGCTGAGGGTCTGTGTGGCCCCAAGGGAATGTGGTGAGCCAGGGGGGGGGGGTAGAGGATATTGGCAGCTCGGTTGCCCCCTGCCCTCCCCAACATGCCTCCTGTGGTCTCAGTTTCTGCCCAATCCTCCGCCTCCCTACCACTGCCTGCACTATCCTCTTCCTCTATGCCCCTGGTGGCCTAAATTCCTAACCACCCACTGCCCTCCTGATCCTCCCCCTGTATGTGTCTTGGTGGCTTCAATTCCCACTCAATCCTCCCCCTCTATGCCCCAATCCGCCTCTTTCCCAACCACAGCCCAACCTATAGGCCATGTCAACTGCTCCTGTGCTGGCAGGATGCTCCGATGGCACACACATGATCATCACCAGACTTTCATTCTGGCTGCCCTGATGTGTGCATTGTTGTCCCAGTCGCAGTGCCAACGAACTGGGCATTCCTTTGACAGAGCGCGCATTTCATCAATGGAAGGTGCTGTCTGTTAGTAAAATGTGTTAATTCTGCCTTTGCACATTAAATGTTCTAAGCAGCTAACAGTAAATGGGCCACCATGAGGGCCTCACACAAGGAGGGCAGGTTCTTGGCTCCTGTCACGTGAGAGGAAGAAAGAAGGAGCTATGTGCAATCTTGCTTGCTGGTACGACAGTGTTGTGAGGGACATCTGTGAGGAGGTGGGGGGAGCTGGACAGGCCTGTGGGAAGCGGACCCTTACACCTGACCACTTACCCTAGACATGAAGTTTGCCAGCCGGAGCCCACCAAGGGGGGAGCTTCTCAGTTCACTTATAAGGTTCTGCGGCCCCAGCCTTATCAACTGATGCCTCGTCCTAGAAAAGAAGCACAGCTCTGTGAATGGACTTCCCTTGTGTCTCGACTGGTGGGAGCAGATACATTCTACCAAGGCATTTCCCCACTCAGCTGCATGTCCTAAAAGAGGAGAGAGGGGAGCAGGAAGGGTGTGAACATGCTAACCACTAGGTGCCACCACCCTGTGTCAGCCTGCAGAGGCTGAGAGTCCCCTCCCTCTATTGTCAGACTTAAGTAAAGCAAAGCAAGGCTGTTTTTAAAAGCCAAATGATTGATCAAATCTCAGAGCACCTCTGGAAGGAGACTGGGGTAGACTTTCAGGCACGTGCGCACATCATTTGCTGGCAGCCATGCTAGCAGAATGGAGCCCCCATGTACAGAGGCAGAGTACCCTGGAAAATAAAGGTGGCAGACAAACATCAGGGGGTGGCAGTCTGATCAAGGATGGTACGTCTCATATTCTCACACACAGGGAGGTTGCACTCACTTCAGCACCGAGGGCTCTCTTTCCTCCTCGCGGGCAGTTCTGAATGTAGCATGGTTCTTCGCTATTGCTACAGTCACAGTCTACATCTGTGGCTCCAACGTTCGACATTATAGAAAAGACGAGAGAAGACAGAAAGCAAATGGCAAGGGATGTTGCCCGCATCTTAGAGGCCTTGCAGGACGCAAAAGTGCTCTGTCCTCTTTGTTTAGGTGGCGCTCCTTCCAGGACACCCTCTCCATTTATATCCTTCTAGGGCATGTCATGCCTTGATTTCCATGCTCCATCTGGTGTGCTCCCTGGGGCATTTGGTGGGCCGCCATGAGATACAGGAAGCTGGACTAGATGGGCCTATGGCCTGATCCAGTGGGGCTGTTCTTATGTTCTTATGCTTGGCATGATGCTCAATGTCCTCTGCCCTCCAACCAGGTGCTTCCTGCAGAGGACAAATGGGGGGGGGGGAATTAGAGCAAAGATAGGAATCTCTTCCGCCAAAGTTCTCGTTTATGGCAAGCATGTTCCTGGTTTTAAGACTGAGTGGAGATTTACAGCAGCAGTGATGATGTGTGGCTGGAAGGCAAAAGCCATATTTGCCTCGGGTCACAGGGGACACGTTCTTGGTTACTCGCATGCAATGTTCTCTTCAGGAGAGGTTCAAGCAAATTATCTGCCTCAGTTGGCACCAGTTCGCCGCCCCTGCCAGCCCACACCCTCCCCAGGAACCCCCTCTTCTTTTACTCTCATGCACCCTGCTGCCATTGCCCCATGGCCTAAGTGGCTGAACCAGGTGGGAAGGCAAAGAAAGGGGCACAGAGCAAACCGAGAGCGCCCCCCCACTTCTTAATATATAGTTATAGTAGGCAACCTTCAGTCTCGAAAGACTCTGGTATCGCACTCTGAATGGTGGTTCTGGAACAGCGTCTAGTGTGGCTGAAAAGGCTGATTCGGGAGTGACAATCCCTTCCACACTGGGAGCAAGTGCAGTCTGTCCCTGGTCTGTCTCCCTGGCTGTGGGCCTTCCTTCTTTGCCTCTTAGCCTCAGACTGTTGGCCAAGTGTCTCTTCAAACTGGGAAAGGCCATGCTGTACAGCCTGCCTCCAAGCGGGCCGCTCAGAGTCCAGGGTTTCCCACCTGTTGAGGTCCACTCCTAAGGCCTTCAGATCCCTCTTGCAGATGTCCTTGTATCGCAGCTGTGGTCTACCTGTAGGGCACTTTCCTTGCACGAGTTCTCCTTAGAGGAGATCCTTTGGGATCCGGCCATCATCCATTCTCACGACATGTCCGAGCCAACGCAGGCGTCTCTGTTTCAGCAGTGCATACATGGTAGGGATTCCAGCTCGTTCCAGGACTGTGTTGTTTGGAACTTTGTCCTGCCAGGTGATGCTGAGAATGCGTCGGAGGCTGCGCATGTGGCAAGTGTTCAGTTTCCTCTCCTGTTGTGAGTGAAGAGTCCATGACTCGCTGCAGTACAGAAGTGTACTCAAGACGCAAGCTCTGTAGACCTGGATCTTGGTATGTTCTGTCAGCTTCTTGTTGGACCAGACTGTCTTTGTGAGTCTGGAAAACGTGGTAGCTGCTTTACCGATGCGTTTGTTTAGCTCGGTATCGAGAGAAAGAGTGTTGGAGATCGTTGAGCCAAGGTACACAAAGTCATAGACAACCTCCAGTTCATGCGCAAGAAAATCCCAAACAAGGTTGGTGCAAGAACACAGCCCTGCTTCACGCCACTTCAGATGTCAAAGGGGTCTGATGGGAACTTCTTAATAGTCATGCTATATAATATCATTTGTCTTCTTGAGTGTAACAGAGTACAGATCTTCTGTCTGCACAGAGGCCATCACTGCAAACCTTGTGAGTACAGCCTACATCTCCATCCAGGGCCACCATCCTACAGAGAGAGCCAACGTTCTCTACATACTTTTTAATTCAGTGTAACTCACACTGGTAGCCCAGAGAGTGGGACATTTTTGTGGGATGTCCCTTTGTATTCCTTCTTCCCTCCAAGCAGTGGAGGCCAGATTATCTTCACCGCAACCCTGTGAGGAACACTAAGCAGCTTGTGTGGCCCAGGGCCATTCAGCCCCAGTTCAAGGTTGGCCTGACTTCCCACATGTCATATTCAATAGCCTCGTCCACTTGGGCTTGTATGAAAGGAGGCACTGTCCTACAGGTGGATGAGCTGCCCGACACCATTGTGGCAGCTTCCCCTACCCGCCTGTGTACCTAAACTGGGACAGCCCTGCCCCCTTGGCTGGGCTGTGGCTACTTCCTCCCTCAGATAGCTATGCATGAAGGTGTCACTACTCTGAGGGCAACCAAACACTTGCTTCCATGCTTCCTGCGTCACAGCAAATTCCCCTCTTATCTATGTGGTCCTTCTTTTTAAGCCAGGAGGCCTACATGTCCTGGTCTGAAAAAACAGAATGATGGAGCACAGTCAGGGGCTTTTTTTTTAACACAGTGCAACAGAGGTAGTGGTGACAGACCCAAGGCTGGGTCGGCCAGCACCCCTGGTGCATCTCTGGGCTTCTCTGCTGAGTTGTTCCAGCTCTCTCCCTTGGCGTCAGCGCCTTGCAGGGTGAGGTGGAAGGGGATGGATTCAGTGGCAGTAGTCCCACCGGTATCCTGTTCCCCTTCCTGGCCTTGATCCACCTTCCCAGGACCAGCTGGTGCAGGTCTGATTAAACCCATTGAGGCATCAGAGGCATACAAATGTTCCCCTACCAAGAGGAAATGCAACTGAATCAGGTTGGGGAGTTAGACTTGGGCTGCTAGAAATGTATCTGAGTTCATCTGAGATGGGGTGGGGAGAGCTAACCCAACTCTTTGCCTCTAGAAACTCCAAAGAAAAGTATTCACAACCTCTGGTGACATCACTTGCTTCCTTCTCGGCCTCTGACAGTCTTCCACCCTGTTTGGGAAAAAATGCAAAAAAGAAAATTGTCCATTTTTCTGTGACCTCACATCCTCGACCTTAGATGATTAGGCAAGGCGGGTTGCGTGAAGGGTAATGCCTTGTGTGTTTTAAGAGAAGAGCATAACGACGGTGATGGCATGGCCAAGCAGGCCTGCCTGCCGGCATAAATACCTGTGGCCATCAAGGCAAAACCCTAGAAGACCATTCCCATCACTGCTGAGTGAAAAGAGGAGTTGGTTGCGACCAGAACCATGTCTAACAACATGCTGGCCTTCGGCTTCCTTTGGCTCCTGGCTCTCTCGTCAGCCTGCTATATCCAGAACTGCCCCATTGGAGGGAAGCGCTCCATCCTGGACATGGACGTCCGAAAGGTAGGTCAGATAGAAATCGGAGACCTGGCAGGGAGGACTCTTCAGGAGTCCAAAATCCACAGATCTTCATTTGGCTCTGGTCCGTAACTGAGTGATCCGGCAGTTGCTGGTGCCGAATAAGCCTTGCCGTGGGTGGCCCAGGCAGAGGCACTTTACGAAAGTATGGCTCTTTTTTTTCAGTGCCTCTCCTGTGGGCCTAGAAACAGGGGGAATTGCTTTGGGCCCAACCTCTGCTGTGGAGAAGAGCTGGGCTGCTACTTGGGCACTGCAGAAACCCTGAGATGTCAAGAAGAAAACTTCCTCCCGACCCCTTGTGAGTCTGGAAAGAAACCGTGTGGGAACAACGGAGGCACCTGTGCCGCTACCGGCATCTGCTGCAACACCGGTAAGAGCAATGCCCCACTGGCTAAACCTCCCCCTACGAAAACCCTTACCTGCTGGCCAAGGGCTGTGCAGCAGCTACAATCTCATTTTCTGCACATAGATTTCTGTGTGCTGCGATTCTTGAGCTTTTCACAATGCAGTGAAATGGGTACGATGGTAAAATGGCAGGTACATGTTACGGTGTACCTGCCATTTTCCTCCCATGGATCCATCATGATATTTGTGGGTGCATAAGGCTATTTGTGTTTGAGTGTATGCAGTTCTCTTTGTTGTGTTGTCTTGCCATTTCAGAGGGCTGCATGCTAGACTCTGTGTGTGACCAAGAATGAGAAGGCACCAAGGAGTAAGGCCAGCAAGAGAAAAGCACTCTTAACAACTTGTAGGTGACAATACTGCGGGGTGTACCTTTTTATGCCAGCTCTGTACGTCAGACACCAATGGCAAACAAGCATGGCAAAATGAAACTTGTGCTATGACAAAAAAAAAACAAAACAAAAAAAACACAACACCCTGTCATTGGTGTTCTTTTGGCATTGCAATAAAGGTCACAGGTTTGTTGTGCGTATTTTTTGTTTGTTTGTTTGCAGCATTTTTACACCACCTTTCTTCCCAAGGGGACCCAGAGAGCTTACAAAAAATAAGTAGAAAATGCCAATGGTAATAAAATCACAATTAAAAACTATATGCTAAAAATCTGTAAGACATTAAAAGAATCTTATAACAACATTATAGCATATTATACCAGATGCTTAGTGGAATAGTATGAGCCGTGGGGCCCAATCCTATGGCACAGTTCATTTTGCAGCCGATTGTGGATCAGGGCAGATCAGGGCCGGGCAGTGGTGGGACTAGCACCTGTGATATCCCAAAACCCCCATCCTGAGCTGAGGCACCTCCAGCAGACTCCTCAGAGCTACACCTGCAAATGAGCTGCCATAGAGCTGAGGAATTCTGTAGGAGACCCTTTGACAGTGACACATTGGCAGTGTCTTCCCAGTAACCGCTTTGACCCAGTCTGTCTCCCTGAGATGTGGTATTGGATATTGTTGCATGTCGTGGTGAGGCTCCCTGCAAAAGCAGTGCTTTGCACCTCCTCTAGCTATTCCACTGGTTGATGATGGTGCTGGAAGAGACCAATTCTCACACAGGCCAAATAAAGAGCTTCGATGGGCCATACCTTTGTTCTAAATCTTTTAAAATAAATATTTGACAAAAGGAAAGAAAACCCATGTTGTCTTAGCTCACGTCAGCTAAATGAAGCAAGCTGCAACATACTTGAACTTTTGGTGGGGAGCACTGCTGCCCAATCACCATTATAGTCACAGAGGCTTGAGCAGCTGGTGAAGTGCAATTTTTTTTTAAGGTGGGTCCTGATGCTAAAAGTTTTGGGAACCACTAGCCCAGAACGTAATGCAAAATTGGGTACACACATTCTCTTTTCTTAGATAGCAGCTATACATTTGCTACCCTCCAGGAACCAGCACACATAGTGATAAAGCTGGTATGATATTTAATTGCAGGCTGGATTAAAGAGGAACAACTGGTGACTGTAAGTTACTTCAAGCGACCAGAACTTTCCTCAAAACACAATGCAGTAGCATTTTATCTTAGCACCAGCCGGAAAGAACTGTTTGAGGAGGATAACGAGATTCGTGATGGTGATGGTCGGGGTAGGGTAATAGTACTTTTGCATTTGTTTTTAGCAGTCTTGGGGCCAAATCATATCCAATTTTCCAAGTGCCAGTGCAGCTGTGCCAATAGGGCATGCACTGCACCTTGTGGTGGGAAGGCAGTCACAGAGGCCTCCTCAAGGTATGGGAACATTTGTCCCCTTACCTCGGGGCTGCATTGGAGATGCATCGGTACTGGAAAGTTGGATAGGACTGGACCCTAGATCTTGTACAATTTCACTGCTGGCCCCAGTACAAGTAGAGTATAACAATGGCCAACATGCAAACTGTACCGAACAATTTCTTTTGAGAAAAATACTGGACTGCACTGCCTGTAGTAAACTACACTTTGTTGGTTCCCTTCCAGTAATTTCGGGACACTTCCTGGGTGCTTTAAGCCAGTGCTTCCCAAACTTGTTAGCACCGGGACCCACTTTTGAAAATGACAATCTATTGTGACCCACATAGCTTTACTAGACAACAAAAAGTTGTCTAGAAAGAAATTTTATTAATTAATAGTAACAAGAAAAATTATTAATTAATAATAATCAGGGTCCTGTGTTCCTGAGGCTGCTAGATGGTGGCACACTATATATATAGACTGAAGGCTGCCAACAAAACACACACACACACACACATATGTGTGTGTGTGTGTTGTTGGCAACCTTCAGTCTCGAAAGACTATGGTATCGCGCTCTGAAAGGTGGCTCTGAAAGGTGGTTCTGGAACAGCGTCTAGTGTGGCTGAAAAGGCCAATTCGGTAGTGACAATCCCTTCCACACTGGGAGCAATTGCAGTCTGTCCCTGGTCTGTCTCCCTGGCTATGGGCCTTCCTTCTTTGCCTCTTTGCCTCAGTTTGTTGGCCAAGTGTCTCTTCAAACCGGGAAAGGCCATGCTGCACAGCCTGCCTCCAAGCGGGCCGCTCAGAGGCCAGGGTTTCCCACCTGTTGAGGTCCACTCCTAAGGCCTTCAGATCCCTCTTGCAGATGTCCTTGTATCACAGCTGTGGTCTACCTGCAGGGTGCTTTCCTATATATATTTCCTAACCCCTGCTAATTGGGTAACCCCTGCTAATTGGGTAAGAGGCACTTTTTTAAGTGGGTGCTCCTTTTTTTTAGCAAGGGGAGAGTAACTGGCCCACCTCACCCCAGCACTGTCTGAACTAGTGGCTGTCTGCTGGTATTCTTTTGCATCTTTTTAGATTGTGAGCCCTTTTGGGACAGGGAGCCATTTAGTTATTTGATTTTTCTCTGTAAACCGCTTTGTGAACTTTTAGTTGAAAAGCAGTATATAAATACTGTTAATAATAATAATAATAATAATATATATATATATATATATATATATATATATATATATATATATATATATATATATATATATATATAGTGTGTGTGTGTGTGTGTGTTTGTGTGTGTGTGTGTGTGTGTGTGTGTGTAGACATTTGCTAGACTCTCCCTAGAAATAGGAGTTCGAGGACTGTTCCACCAAAACTTTATAGTCATTCTGGGGTATCCAGAGGGCTGAACTGGGCAGTAAGATGTGCCTTAAGTAAGTAAGTAAGAGGGACTTCCAGGCCAGAGGACTTCCAGGCCACATGAGCTATACCACCTCATGTGGTCCACCCATTGGAAGTACCACTGGGAGTAACTGGTAATGATTGAATGCAAGGTAACAAACAGGTCAGAGGCTCAAGGAGGACGGGGCGGTTTTTTTTGAGCATGCAGAAAGTGCATGTGGGAGCTCTGCCCACTGAGCGGAGCCTCCTCCAGCTGCTTGTCATATTGCATTGCTGGTCTCGCTGCTCGGAGGCAGGGGTCTGGGGGTTCCGTGCATACTACCGGACACCACCTCAAGCACCACCGGTGGTACAAGTACCACTGGTTGGGAAACACTGCATACGGATGACAAGGCACTGTCAGCCCAAACCGCTGAGGTAAAAAATGGCTCCCACTGAGGTAATAAGTAGAGCCGATGCCTATGAGCGTTGGGCAGGCTCTGGGCACGCTGATGGAGGGTCCTGCCTAATTGCCCCTGAACACTGCAATAGTGCCTTGGTTGAGGGGCCTGCCTCTGTTCCCCAAACCTGCTGCCACCTCAGAGAGGTGCGTGTACTGGCTGCGTGTCCTTTTTGTCCTTTTTTGCACTGGTGTCCTTTTTTGCACTAGCCAGGATAATCTGCTATACCTCATGATTTCTGAACATGATACCCCCGAGTGGCTCACTAGAGCAGTGATTTTCAACCTTTCTCATCACATGGCACACTAACAAGGCACTAAAATGGTCAAGGCACACCACCGGGTTGTTGACAATTGACAAGGCACACCATGTGTGCCAGTGGGGGTTCACATCTCCCGTTGGCCCTATTAATAAATGACCTTCCCCCCAAATTCCTGTGGCACACCTGTGGACCACTCATGGCACACCAGTGTGCCATGGCACAGTGGTTGAAAATGGCTGCACTAGAGTCTGGAAGATCTATGGGCCTTCTTTTCGACCATCTGGTCCTGTCTTCAGAAATAGAACTCCTTTCAAAAGTTAAACAGAGGCTTGCGGACATTTAATTTCAAAACCTTCTTAGCCAGGCCACACGAACTTGTTCCCCCTTAAATTTCCACATTCCGTTAGCTCACAACCAGACGGTTCCTTATCTGACTCTTCTGATTAATCCTAAGGAACCTTTTGTAATTACACAAGTTAGATTTAATGTTGTTCCTTCGGCAGTAACCTCAGGAAAGTACCAAAAGTCCCTCTTCTTGATCGGCTCTGCCCTTGTTCTCTGCTTCAGGTCGAGACCCTCTCCCATATATTTTTCTGTTGTCCAGTCCATTCGGCTGTGTGCTCTATTCACCTAGAATCTAATCTAGTGAAGAAGAATGGGCTCCCAGAGCTGATCAAACTTGTTTACTTATTAAATGACAGCCCAGTAGATGTGTTGCAGGGCTCTGCTCATTTCCTTTTGTCAGTTGTAGAAAAGTATGGAAAAAGATTGGTGCGATGTTTATTTGTATGGTCTGTTTGCATTTTAACCTTAAAATCTGTGTGACTTTTATTTTATTTTAAATTCTTTATTTCTTTTTATTCTACATCTTGTTTTACTTTGATGACTCATTTCTTGGAACATGAATTAATGCCAACAAAGGTCTCTAAATCTAAATAGCAGAGCCGATGCTTGGGCAGGCTCAGGGCACGCTGATGGAGGGTCCTGCATAATTGCCCCCGAACACTGCAGTAGTGCCTCGATTGAGGGGTCAGTCTCTGTTCTTCTCGATTCCCGCAGGACGGGTTAGAGAAGGGCCTCGAGACTTCCACCCTGCGACGCCACATGGAAGCAAGCCAAGGCACTTCGGGAGCGGGAGGCCGTCCGTCACTATTGATGGACCCGCTTGTTAAACGGTTTTCAAAGGGGGTGGCTCTGCTTAATCCTCCTCCCATTCACAGAGTCCCCACCTGGGACCTGTTCAAGGTTCTTACAGCTCTGGGCTCCAGGAGACTGATGCTTTGAGATATCTCCTGAGAGGAATAATGACCCTGAATCACTCTGCCATTTAGTGGGGCCCTCCGACCCAACAAGCTGGCATCTGTGGTCAGGACCTGTGTAGCCAGTCCTGAAGGCTCACCCCTCGGACAGCTGTCCTTTACTGAGGAATGGGCGACTCTGAACCTGAGGAGTCAGATGAGCCTGAACGTTGCGAGGGAGAGCTGGAAGAGACAGGGCTCCTCCACACCTGAAGCTGCTTTCCCTTTTCCAGCTTGGTCTTGGGAGAGTACGCAGACCCTGCGAGGCCAGCTTGCCATCAGTCAAGCCCTTGAGCCACAGGAGAACATGGGTCTGAGCCACAGCCCCCAGGACAGGAGGAATAGGGGTGGCAGCAGTAGCATTGCTTGACCCCCCCTAAGTTTATTAGCACCTCTAGGCTCTTTGACTCTGAGCCTAGAGTCTGGCCTCTGAGCTGGCCTCAGAAGACATGTTGGCAGTTTTTTGTGGTTTTTAAAATATATATATATACACGTTGCCACACTGAACAACCGAAGAACAATCATCTGGTTGTTCACTGGACCGTTTATGAGGGGGAAACAGAGGCTGGGTGAAAAGAGTGGGGAAAACACACCCCTCACTGCATATGAGGGAAATATTGCCCGCCAACAAAATGGCTTCTGCTGAGGTAAAAAGAAGAGCCAAGGCTCGAGCAAGGCTCTGGACACGCTGATGGACAGGACTGCCCGACACTGCAATAGTGCCTGGTGATGAAGGGTTCTGCCTCTGCTCCTCAAACCTGCCGCCACCTCAGAGAGGCGCAGACCAGGCACTGTCAGCCCAAACGACAGAGGTACAAAATGGCTCCCGCTGAGGTTAAAAGCAGAGCCGATGCTTGGGCATGTTGAGGTTTGTTAAGGGGAACCCTCTGCTCCACCCACTCTCCAATGTTCAGCGCCATGCTCAGCTCCACATTTCCTCTTCCTCTCTGTCCCCCTCTTTTCCAATTCAAGGAGGGGAAAGAGAAGGAGGAGCAGAGTGCTGGATATTTTTTTTCTGATATCCAAGCAGTGCTTCATGCCACTTGGCAGAAGGAGGAGCAGGAGTGCTGCAAAGAGATCATCGCCACAGCGTTGCATGAAATCCTCTGCTTCTGCTGGAGAGAAGGTGGAGTACCACAGGACATGAGGGACGCAAACATCGTCACACTGTACAAGAACAAAGACGACAGGGGTGACTGCAACAACTACCGCAGCATCTCTCTCCTTAGCATTGTAGGAAAGCTGTTTGCCTGAGTTGCACTAAAGAGGCTCCATGTACTTGCAGAGAGCGTTTAATCAGAATCGCAGTGCGGATTCCGAGCCAACAGGTCCACCACCGATATGGTATTTTCCCTTAGACAGCTGCAGGAGAAATGCAGGGAACAACGACAGCCACTCTTTATAGCCTTCATCGATCTCATGAAGGCTTTGTTTCCGCACTGTCCAATGAACACTCGAGACAACAGATATGGGAGAAAGGGCAACTTTATTTCATGTTACCAAGAGAAGCAGAGGCTGAGACCTGCAGCATCCGAGGCAGCGAAAGCCCCTGTGGTGCGGGGAGGGACCTCTGGGTGGTACCAGAAACCTCTGCCCCCAGGTGGGCATGCACCCGACTCCGAGTCGCGCCCCGCTGCTGGGACGGCGCGTCTCATCCATGTCTATCCCTTAAGGGGAAGGCAGCCGGACCACAGACTGCACCACCTCGAGCCGCTGAGCCTCTGAGGTGTGCCCCGCAGTCCCGGCCAGGGCCCCGTCCACTTCCTCGTGCCGCCAAGCCCCTGAGGACTGAAATAGGGTTCTGCCCTGCCTATGCCGCCTGAAGGTGCATGCCAAAGTCCCATTCACGCCTCCTAACCCGCACCACCAGCCCTCTTAAAGTGACCAATGACAGCTTGCAAACAGGGGGGGTGTAACCCCCAGGCCCATAACAGTTTGGGGTAGGCGAAAAAACTGCCTGCCCCTCGGCCAATCTTGGCAGGCAGCAAAAAATTCCTACCCGGCCCCAAACGGCGACCAGTTAAACTCAGACTGCCTCTAGGGCGGGCGGGCGGGTATTCCCACGGTGCCCACGTGCACAAGGAGGAAGAGGGCTGGGTCTCGTCCCCTTTTAAAAGGTCCGCCGTGGCTGCTAGACCCAGCCCCCTTCACCTCCCCCTTGGGGAGGGGCTGGACTCTCAGAGTGTCCTGGCCAGGGCCAAACAAACTCCGATCACCTCTTTAATGGGTTGATTGGGATTCAACCTGGTCAGCAGGGACGGCCTCTTCAAGATTCTCCCCAAGATTGGATGTCCACCCAGGCTCCTCAGCATCATCAGATCTTTTCACAAGGACATGAAGGGCACTGTTGTCTTTGATGGCTCCACATCAGACCCCTTTGACATCCGAAGCGGAGTGAAGCAGGGCTGTGTTCTTGTGCCGACCTTGTTTGGGATTTTCTTCGCTGTCCTGCTGCAGCAGGCCTTTGAAACTGCAACAGAAGGCATCTATCTCCGGACCAGATCAGACAGAAAGCTCTTCAACCTCTCCAGACTGAGAGCAAAGTCCAAAGTCCAGCTGAAATGTCTGCGTGACTTCCTCTTTGCTGACGATACAGCTATCACCGCCCACTCTGCCAAAGATCTCCAGCAGCTCATGAACTGTTTTAGCAAGGCCTGCCAAGACTTTGGACTTACGATCAGCCTGAAGAAAACACAGGTCACTGTTCAGGATGTGGACTCACCTCCCTGCATTGCAATCACTGTGCATGAGCTGGAGGTTGTCCATGACTTTGTGTACCTTGGCTTAACGATCTCTGACACTCTTTCTCTGGATACCGAGCTAAACAAATGCATCGGTAAAGCAGCTACCACATTTTCCAGACTCACAAAGAGAGTCTGGTCCAACAAGAAGCTGACGGAACATACCAAGATCCAGCTCTACAGAGCTTGAGTCTTGAGTACACTTCTGTACTGTAGCGAGTCATGGACTCTTCACTCACAACAGGAGAAGAAACCGAACGCTTTCCACATGCGCTGCCTCCGACACATCCTCAGTATCACCTGGCAGGACAAAGTTCCAAACAACACAGTCCTGGAATGAGCTGTAATCCCCAGCGTGTATACACTGCTGAAACAGAGACGCCTGCGTTGGCTCAGTCATGTCGTGAGAATGGATGATGGCCGGATCCCAAAGGATCTCCTCTATGGAGAACTTGTGCAGGGAAAGCGCCCTATGGGTAGACCACAGCTGTGCTGCAAGGACATCTGCAAGAGGGATCTGAAGGCCTTAGGAATGAACCTCAACAGATGGGAAACCCTGGCCTCTGAGCGTTCTGCTTGGAGGCAGGCTGTGCAGCATGGCCTTTCCTGGTTTGAAGAGACACTTGGCCAACAGTCTGAGGCAAAGAGGCAAAGAAGGAAGGCCCACAGCCAGGGAGACAGACCAGGGTCAGACTGCACTTGCTCCCGGTGTGGAAGGGATTGTCACTCCCGAATCGGCCTTTTCAGCCACACTAGACACTGTGCCAGAACCACCATTCAGAGCGCGATACCAGAGACTTTCGAGACTGAAGGTTGCCAACAACATCTCTAATATATTCATTTATGTAAATTTATTCAAATTTGAAACATAAATTAATTTTTTCCCCCGGCCCCCAGCACAGTGTTGGAGAGATGATGTGGCCCTCCTGCCAAAACGTTTGGACACCCCTGCTCTAACAGGTATGATTCCAGGTTCTCGCTATCTCCTTCCTTTCCCAAAGTGTTCCAAAACAAAGGGAAGAAAAAGTTTCCCTTTGCAAAGTGTATGCAAATGAAGAGAGATATGCAAATGAAGTGTGCAAGGGGGGTGCAGAGGATTTGAGAACCTCCTTTAAGTGAAATTGTGGGTATGGGGGGGGGGGCTGCTGTACTTGCCATATGTGCAGCACTTTCTGAATGTGCAGAACGTTCCATGTGTGTGATCTGGACATAATTATTTTAAAAATCATGTAATGTAAATATTATTGTCTCTATTTTGCAGAAGGGGAAGACCAAGGCTGAGATAAGAGTGGCTCACCTAAGACCAGCCAGTGAGTTCAGTACAGAGCAAGATGAAAAGCAGGGAACTGCTGATTCAAAACTTTGTCTTTTAGTCACTACAGTTACAATATGCCTTTTCATCCAAAGGTGGTCGTGAGCTTGTGACAATCCCTCATATTGGAAAGCACAGTCACTTGACCCACTCTGATCACCTGTTGGTAGTGGAGAGGACAGGTGCTATAAAATGCTTTCTCCCCTTCCGCTCTTAACAGCTTGGGGGTGATTTAAATTGAAACTTCATGGAGGGAGTGGGTTAATCACAACACGCCCCAGTCTAAAGTGAACTCCCCGCTTTTGCTTTTCAGCAAAGACAAAGACATTGGAACAGGGCCTCCAAGAAGAATTTTATCAGGGGGTACAAGTTTCTTTTGGACCCCATCACAAAGGGTGATGAAAGGGGTGGGACCCCAGGAAGGGTGGTGACAGGTGTGGGCAGAAAGGGTGGGAGGGAGCAGAACAGAGCAGGGAGAGGAAGGTGACAGCCAGAAAAGCCCTTAGGGGCCCAGGTCTACAGGGCTTCCCAACATCCCACAGCATCAGCAGCTAGATACAGTAATACAGAAAACACACTCTTAAGTCTCTCTAAAATCTATTAAATATACAAAATAGTTGCAGAATTGTATTTTAGGTTCACACTAGAATGGAAAGTGTCCTCTGTGTACCAAAACATACTTCTGCAGCAGCTGTAGTCCCGCAGCTGTGTCCCTGAGCTCCTATACACTCCTTCATGGTAAGCAGATCTACAAGCCAATGAGCTATTGTAGCAGGTCAGTTTCCCCCAAGATTTGACACTATGTTAACCAGTGTTATATATGTATTCCTCAGCCCTATATGGAAGCAAGCAAATACAATTATCAGTTCCTATATAATGTGACACAATTGTTTTAATGCCCAGATGGAAAGTCCACTGAGGGTGAAGGTTCCGAGAGAGGGAGGGGCCAAATGACCGTTGGTGGAGTAAGTGTTGCTGTCTGCCTCTCTCTCAGAGGCAGCCAGGTAAGAAGGGCTGCTAAGAAGACAAGTTGGAGGGAAGGAGCGAAACTGCCATTGGTTTCAAGCAAGCCAATGGAGTGGACCTCAAAGGGTGCAATCCTAACCAACTTTTGAGCACTGACGTAGCCTCAATGCAGCCCCAAGGTAAGGTAATAAACATGCCCTTACCTGAGGAGGCCCCTTTAACTGCCTCCCCACTGCAGGCTGTAGTGCATGCCACATTGGCACAGCTATGTCAGTGCTAGAAAGTTGGTTAGGATTGCGCCCGGAGTGTCACTTCTTCCTCAGATGGGTCAAATGTTCATAGCTGCAGGCCTCAGGCTCTAAAAGCTTCTGAGTGAACTGAGCCATCATGGGATAAGAGGAAGGGTCTTCATCAGGAAGCAGGAGGTAGGAAGAAAGGGGCAGTAGTGGGGATCCCCATGGATCTGGATGTAGGGAGACCAGATGTCCTCATTTTACAGGACATGTTTTTAGCTTCATGTCCTGGAAAAGAACCTAAACGTCCTCCTTTTCCTTGTGAATGACCCTTGCAGGGAGCACATAGCCTTCTTGTGATTAATAAATTATATGTAAAGTTGTATGTAATGGAGTTTTAAATAATAAGCAATATAGTGTTTAAATTAACCATGCGAAATCAATATACGAGTATTTTTAGCTTTTATCTTGTCATGTCCTTCATTTTTCTTGGATATCCTACATTTTGGGGTCCTCTTTTGCAGTGATGACACCTGATCCCCCTGTCTGTGTGGTGACCAGTGACATCACAGTGGGAGTGCAGACTGCACTGGCTGACATAATGAGGGGGGTGACATCAAAGAAGGGGAGCGGGACATTTCCTTGCCAGTGCAAACAGGAGGCCGTATCTTCCAGGCAGGTGGATTGGGCTCTGCATTGGGAAGCCTGGTAGACCAGGGCTCTGGAGCCTCTTCTGCTGCAGTCGACGGAGGAGGAGGGGAGACCTTGGCCACGGGCACAGCTGCCATGCCTGCGGGCGAGGGTGAGCCCCCTAGACAAGCAGACCTGGCCCCTTGGACAAAGGCACACTCTGACAGGGAGGCCAGGTCTATATTGATATTTGACACCTGTTCTCACACCAAGGATCAATCTTAAAAAAAAATTTTTATTTGTTTTTGTGCAGTTTGAGGCAGGGAAATAAGAGTGAATAAAACACAAGCAAACAGTGCAGCAGCCTTCAGGTAAGGACATAAGTAGATTAGCAGATCATTTGCAGGAAGCATGCAGGATCCGATGTTAAGTTGGGCGACTGCAAGCTAGTTGAGAGGGCAGGACGTCGGGCCAGAATGACTTGGGATATTTGCCACTTGGCCTGTGTGCCTCACTTTACAGTCATTCTTTGGTTTCTGAAGGGAAAACGGAAGCAGACGCCTGTTCTGGCTGTCGTGGCTCTGTCCCGCCCCAGTAGCAGGGGAGACAACAACAGTACTGGGGGCAGGTAGATTCACTGCCAGCAGAGATGGGTTAAGACTTCCTCTCATGTCTTTCCACTGGTATGTGAGCAGCCCTTTGACCTATGCATCTCTCAGCACTGAACTGAGAGGTGCTGTTGCTGGGGTGAGAAAAAGATGCTAATGCCTATTCTCTGCTCATGGTCACACTCTGAGATCTTGTAGCATTTGGCCAAAACAGTACTTTGGTAAACAAGGAGGTAAATAGCTCTTGGCTCTTGTCTTTTACCAGATAGGCAAGATGCTTTCAAAATATAGAAAAGATGTATTATAAGATTGCAAGAACGGGCATAGGACGACACCAGCAAAATCAAATATAGTACTTGATTTTCCAGGCCAAGTAAAAGAAAAGAAAGCCAGTTTATAACTCAACAGTCCCTGCACTAAGTTCCACTTAGAAGGAACAAGTTCACCTCCTAAACTGGACAGGCTGCCCGACTCATACAGTTGAACCTCGTTTTTCCAACATGCTCCCACAAAGTCCCTGCCAACCTTCCCTTTTGACAAGGGTCTTGGAGATTAGGTACCTGTGATTTCACAGTCCCTTTTCCTGTTGGGCGATGAAAGGTGCTCTTGGGGCTTCCTAACTGGAACATGAGGATGGCAGGGGGAATCAAGAGGTCCAAAGGCAGCTGTCCTGAGACTTTAAACAAGGCATCCTCTAGTGGTTGGCTGGCTAAGGGCTGGGACCAGAACTGAGCCTTTGTCCCTCTGGACAGTTGCATGTATATTTAGTCCTCTGCCTAAATGTTTCTTAGGGCTGCTGGGAGGATATCATGGAACTGGAATTGGAACGTGTCACATCTTCAGCTGTTGTTGCGGAGCTGCATTTGATGGACAAGAGCATTCTGAGGCAGTTAGGAGTGTCGGGGAAGAGGAGTCGGTTGGAATCAGGTGAGACACCAAGCAATCTAGAAACATTTGCTTGTATTCTCTTGTCATTTACTGTTAAGAGTGTGAGTGAATGGTATTAAACTTATTAACAGGGAATTCAGAGAAGTTATTGTGAGTGACACTTCAGATCAGTGATTCTTAAACTGGTGGGTCGCAACCCACCAGCTCGTGTAACACTTCCCCGTACATTTAAGAGCCGGGGAAGTGGAGGGGGGCACTAAGGGGGGCGAGGGGGGTGCTTTGCACTTACTTTTTACAATGTAGGGCCGCAGCAAGCGGGCGCAAAGCACTTCTGTGCCTACTCACATGCTGTCACTTCTCCCACAGAAGTCTCAAGCTGACAGCAGTGAGTTCTGGTGAACCTCTCCAGACTGGGTGAATGGTCAACAAAATAGCAAAGGACGTTCATTGTGAGTACATAAAGTGACTCATATTGGGGCAAGACATCCAACCGCCACATGCGCACTGATGGGGTCCAAAATGGTGATGACTATGGAAGAAGAATAATTTGGGGTCACAGTGCATATCTCAATGACCATTTTGATCATGTATGAGGGATGCTGGGAACAAGGCACATTCCATACTAGGGAATTAGTAAAAAAAAAAAAATTGAAAACAAAACTGCCAATATTGCAATACCTTTTATACAAATTATGGTGTGGTCACATTTGGAAGAATGTTTACTATTATGGTCACCACATCTCAAAAAGGATAACTGTAGACTTCAGGAAGATGCAGAAAAAGACAAATAAAATAATCAAGAGGTTGGAGCATCTTGCTTCTGAGGAAATTAAAGTCTTTAGGATCTCTTAATTGAGAGAGAGAGAGAGAGAGAGAGAGAGCTGCATGTAGGGGGAACATGAGTGAGGTCTTTAAAATTATACTAACTGTCAAGGAAGAAGATGGGACTCCCCAAGGGACTGCAGGTTGACCCAGGGAAGTAGAGACTAGTGGTTAGCAGGCTCATTCCCTTCCTGTTCCCTTCTTTTCTATTTTGAACAGGCAGCAGAATAGGGTAAAACCTTAGTAGAATATATCTGCTGCCACCAGCCCAATCAGACTAGGCGAAGGGCCCCTGACCAATGCCCCCCCCCCCAGGAGAATACTGAACCTTAGTGATTCTTATCACAATCACTCTCACAGCAGTGCCTGCAAAATGAGGGAATGTGACAATCCACTCTATTTTCCCATATCCAGGGACCAGGAAGACCATGGGTTAAAATGTAACCAGTTTTATTAAAAGATTAAATAAGAGAAGTAAATAAAATTGAAAAAAAACAGGGTGACTTCATAAAAATGGGGGTGACATCAAAGAAGGGGAGCTGGATATTTCCTTGCCAGTGCAAAAAGGAGGCCATATCTACCATGTGAAATCAATATACAAGTATTTTTAGCTTTTAATTTGTCATGTCCTACATTTTTCTTGGATATCCTACATTTTGGGGTCCTCTTTTGCAGTTAGGACATCCGACCACCCTGTCTGTGTGGTGACCAGTGACATCACAGTGGGAGTGCAGACTGCACTGGCTGACATAATGAGGGGGGTGACATCAAAGAAGGGGAGCTGGACATTTCCTTGCCAGTGCAAAAAGGAGGCCATATCTTCCAGGCAGGTAGACTGGGCTCTGCATTGGGAAGCCTGGTAGACCAGGGCTCTGGAGCCTCTTCTGCTGCAGTCGACGGAGGAGGAGGGGAGACCTTGGCCATGGGTACAGCTGCCATGCCTGCGGGCGAGGGTGAGCCCCCTAGACAAGCAGACCTGGCCCCTTGGACAATGGCACACTCTGACAGGGAGGCCAGGTCTATATGGATATTTGACACCTGTTCTCACACCAAGGATCAATCTTAAAAAAAAATTTTTATTTGTTTTTGTGCAGTTTGAGGCAGTTATAAGAGTGAATAAAACACAAGCAAACAATGCAGCAGCCTGCAGGTAAGGACATAAGTAGATTAGCAGATCATTTGCAGGAAGCATGCAGGATCCGATGTTAAGTTGGGAGACTGCAAGCTAGTTGAGAGGGCAGGACGTCGGGCCAGAATGACTTGGGATATTTGAAACTTGGCCTGTGTGCCTCACGTTGCAGTCACTCTTGGGTTGGGAAGTAAATAAAATTGAAAAAGAACAGGGTGACTACATAAAAATGTGTGATACAAAACATTAATGGAAGGTTACTGCTAATGGCCAGCAGAAGGAGCTCCGGATTCTATTCCGCTTGACTCATTCGGGAATGTTTTTTAACCCACAGGGAAAACAAAATCGAAATAAATCAGAGTCTAATAGATCTCTGCTAGACTGTGTCCCAATCCCAATTACTTAACTCCCAGACCACTTTCTCTTGCTGCCCCGTGAGGGGTACTTTTCTCCAAGACCCACTGAGGCAACAGGAATCAAGACCATCCCGTTCCCAGTGGGCTTGCAGTTTTTAACATTTGACTATCATGATGTCTCTGGTTTACATGATTAGTCGAAAGGGTTTACCTAGATAACAGTATGTCCTCCCTTGGAGTCAGATGGGAATGTGAGCCAATTAGCAGGCGCATCCCAGCCCCTGACAGGAACGTAACCCAAATGGAAGGGACAGAGCTTTTGGCGCTTACAAAACAAAGGGCCAAAAGCTACCTGTGCTGCTCCCAGAGTCGGAGGAAACAGACCAAAGGGCACAGGAAAGAGGTGGGGACCCCATATTTTAGTGTGTTGCCAACTGTCCTAATGATTTGTATTAAAGGTCAGTATACAAGGCAATGAAAATAACAGATAAAACAATAAAAAGACAAGGAACAAAATTGACTTCTGGAATTTGCTGCTACAAAAAGGGGCGATGGCTACCAGTTTGATGTCTTTAAAACGAGAGGAGACAATTTCATGGAGAGGTGGCCTAATCAATTCTCCCAAGTGGTACCTCTCAGTTCAGAGGCCCTGAATGCCACTTGCTGTTCCCTTGACACCTTGCTTCTGGGCTCCACAGAAGCCTTTAAACTAGCCGTTGTGCAAAACAGGGTGGTAGGCTTATGGACCCACTATGGTGGGATTTTACAGGGGTTGTCATGGTAGTGTGATGGCCTACTTGTGACATCAAACTGCTTGTGACATGACCCCAGTCCCTTGGTCCAACTGTCAGTTGGTCAGAACATTGCTCTCACCAGACCAGAAAGACTAGACAAGATCAAACCAGTAAGTCCTTCTCGGTTTACCCACATTTTGCAGTTTTCATTTTTACTATTATAAAGAGATTGAGGGGGGAGAGGGAGAGATGAAGAGAATATTAGAGATCTTATTGGTTATTGTAGCATAGTAGTAATGATGATGGCTCTAATGATCAGAAGGGCATTTTGACAGGGATCGCATTGTTTTTGTACTGATTGAAATATAACATTCAGGGCCAAAGGAAAGGAAGCCAGAGATCCTATGAAGAATGGGCTGCCGCTCCTTTGTTTAATATCTGCTGAGAGGCACCCCGCTGGCCCCTATGGGGCTGCAAGGCTATGGCAGAAATATTTCAGCTAAGTAAACACATAAGAAGAAAAAATAAATGGAGATGATTGGTTGGAAATTGGAACAGGATTGCTCCATCTCCCATAATTCCAAGTGACACAGTGATTTTGATGGACATGGATTCTGAAGAGAGGAATTAAGCACAAAACATATAATTTTTTGGGGAACGAGTCAAAGATTACATTATGCTCCCAGACGTCTTGTTGGGATAAGAATTTAATGTACAGTATCTTGTTATTAGTGTGCTGCCAACTGTCCTTATGAATAAAACAATTGAAACAAATACAAAGACAAGGAACAAAATTAACTTCTGGAATTTGCTGCTACAAAAAGGGGCAATGGCTACCAGTTTGATGTCTTTAAAACGAGAGGAGACAATTTCATGGAGAGGTGGCCTAATCAATTCTCCCAAGTGGAACCTCTCAGTTCAGAGGCCCTGAATGCCACTTGCTGTTCCCTTGACACCTTGCTTCTGGGCTCCACAGAAGCCTTTAAACTAGCCGTTGTGCAAAACAGGGTGATAGGCTTATGGACCCACTATGGCGGGATTTTACAGGGGTTGTCATGGTAGTGTGATGGCCTACTTGTGACATCAAACTGCTTGTGACATGACCCCAGTCCCTTGGTCCAACTGTTAGTTGGTCAGAACATTGCTCTCACCAGACCAGAAAGACTAGACGAGACCAAACCAGTAAGTTCTTCTTGGTTTACCCACATTTTGCAGTTTTCATTTTTACTATTATAAAGAGATTGAGGGGGGAGAGGAAGAGATGAAGAGAATATTAGAGATCTTATTGGTTATTGTAGCATAGGAGTAATGTTGATGGCTCTAATGATCAGAAGGGCATTTTGACAGGGATCGCATTGTTTTTGTACTGATTGAAATATTATAACATTCAGGGCCAAAGGAAAGGAAGTCAGAGATCGGAGGGGAATTGATAGTAGGAAATTGAGGCCTTGATCATATGAAGAATGGGCTGCCGCTCCTTTGTTTAATATCTGCTGAGAGGCACCCCGCTGGCCCCTATGGGGCTGCAAGGCTATGGCAGAAATATTTCAGCTAAGTAAACACATAAGAAGAAAAAATAAATGGAGATGATTGGTTGGAAATTGGAACAGGATTGCTCCATCTCCCATAATTCCAAGTGACACAGTGATTTTGATGGACATGGATTCTGAAGAGAGGAATTAAGCACAAAACATATAATTTTTTTTGGAACGAGTCAAAAATTTCATTATGCTCCCAGACGTCTTGTTGGGATAAGAATTTAATGTACAGTTTCTTGTTATTAGTGTGTTGCCAACTGTCCTTATGAATAAAACAAATGAAACAAATACAAAGGAACAAAATTAACTTCTGGAATTTGCTGCTACAAAAAGTGGAGATGGCTACCAGTTTGATTATTTTAGAAGGAGAGGAGACAATTTCATGGAGATGTGGCCTATCAGTGGCTATTAATCAAGACTGCCAGGTGGAACCTCTTGGTTCAGAGGCCCCTGAATAGCACTTGCTCTGTTGCCTTGATATCTTTTGGGTTCCAGAGAAGCCTTTGACTAGTCATTGTGCAAAATAGGGTGCTAGTCTAATGGACCCACTATGTTGGGATTTTGCAGGTGCTGTCCTGGTAGTATGATGGCCTAGACCAGCCATTGTCAACCACTGTGCCATGGCACATTGGTGTGCTGTGAATGGTCCCCAGGTGCACCATGGGAATTTGGGAGAGGGTCATTTATTAGTAGGGCCATTGAGGATGTGAGCGCCCCCCCTTGGCAGCCCAGTGTGCCTTGTCAATTGGCAAAAAACCGATGGTATGCCTTGACCATTTTAGTCCCTTGCCAGTGTGCCATGAGTTGAAAAAGTTGAAAATCACTGGCCTAGACTGGCCTGGACCCACTGTGTTGTAATTTAGCAGTGGTTGTCATGGTAGTGTGATGGCCTTCTTGTGACATCACACTCTGACATCATAGTCCCTTGGTTCAACTGTCTGTTGGTTGGTCAGTTGGTCTGTTGGTCAGAACATTGCTCTCACCAGACCAGAAAGATTAAACCAGACAAAACCAGTAAGTCTTTCTTGGTTTACCTTTATTTCACAATGTTCATTTTTACTATTATAAAGAGATTGAGAGGGGAAGAGGGAGGGATGAAGACAGTATTAGAGATCTTATTGGTTATTGTAGTGTATTAGTAATAATGATGGTTCAAATGGTCAGGGGTGCATTTTGGCAAGAATCTCATTCTTTTCTTCCTGTCTATACTATTTGAAAGATGATAACATACAGAAACTTTCAATTTCTTAATGGCTTCTGTGTCACTGTTTCCTTTGGAGGAGAGCGCACAGGAGGTGTTATGGCATTTCAGTTTTATTTGCTTTATCCACAAATCCTGTTATGTACCTGAAAGGGAGAAATAAACTTTTTTCCCCAATAGTTTACCATCAAAATGGGTGGGGGGTTGTCACAAATTTGCAAGTGCTACCTAAGAGGCCACTGAATGCTGCTTGCTGTTGCCTTGACACCTTGCTTCGGGACTAGTCACTATGCAAAACAGCTTGCTAGACTAATGGACCCACTCTGTTGGGATGACTTTAAAAGGAGAGGGGACAATTTCAAGAGGAGGCCTATCAATGGCTATTAATCAAATCTCCCAAGTGGAACCTCTCGGTTCAGAGGCCACTGAATAGCACTTGTGGTTGCCTTGATACCTTGTTTCTGGGCTCCCCAGAAGCCTTTGACTAATCACTGTGCAAAACAGCGTGCTAGACTAATGGACCCACTATGGGCCTAATCCTATCCAATTTCCCAGCACCGATGCAGCTGCAATGCAACCCCAAGGTAAGGGAACAAATGTTCCCATACCTTGAGGAGGCCTCTGTGACTGCCTCCCCAATACAAGAAGCAGTGCATACTCCATTGCCACAGCAGCACCGGCACTGGAAAATTGGTTAGGATTGGGCCCTATGCTGGAATTTTTCAGGGGTTGTCCTGGCAGCGTGATGGCCTTCTTGTGACATCACACTCTGACATCATAGCCCCTTGGTTCAACTGTCAGCAGGTCAGAACATTGCTCTCACTAGACCAGAAAGACTAGACCAGATCAAACCAGCAATTCTTTCTTGGTTAACCTTCATTTTGCATTTTGCATTTTTACTATTATAAAAGAGATTTAGAGAGGAAGAGGAAGGGATGAAGAGAGCATCTTATTGGTTAGAGATCTTATTGGTTATTGTAGCATAGAAGTGATAACGATGGTTCTAATGATCAGGAGTACATTTTGGCAGGGATTTCATTCTTTTCCTATGAAAAGGAAAATCTATGCTGATTGAAAGATAACATATAGAAACATCTAAGAATGATTTCTTAATGGCTTCTGTGTTCTGAATCTCTCTGATATTTCAGGCAACCTTAGGAAGTCGTCTCCTGGCAGCCAGGGGAGAGTTATCTGAAAAGTGATGCTCAAGATCAGATTAAACGCTTCAAGGCAGTCAAACTTTTCCTTTGTGGGCATCAGGTGAGGCAAGGAGGTGGCGAAAGAGGCTTTTCTTCTGCACTGTGATAGGCTCCCCACTTTCTTGAGCAACAAGAAAATTTGATGGCAAACTTGCTCTCGCTCAGTGTCCTTTGGAGGAGAGAGCTCAGGAGATGTTGTGGCATTTCAGATGCATTCGCTTTATCCACAAATCCTTTTAAGTACCTGAAAGGGAGATGTGGATTCCCCCCCCAATAGTTTACCATCAAAATGGGGGGGAGGGTCTGTCTCAAATTTGCAAGTGCTACCTTCTGGTATCACAACTCAAGACTTCATTGCTGTTGCCTAAGATTCACTTGTGTTCTACAGCTTTGCATGGGTGTTGGGACATGTTTGGCCTCCTCATTCCCCATGTTCCCCAGACAGTGTATCACTCTGAGGTGTTATCAGACATACTGTTGATGTATCTCTCAGCCCTAAGCAATGGAGATGCTTGTGTGAGGAATCTCTTCTGAAGAGCACTTCTCATCTGATTTTTGTCTCAGGACATTAACACAAGCTCTGGATGGCCAGCAAGCCCAGCAAAAGAAGAAGTTGCCAGTTCCATGGTTTACCTTCTCCCTATTGCTCTGTTCTAGGTGTGAGCCATCTTGAATCCTGCCTCTGTCAAAGGAATTCAAGGATTGTCTTTGTAGTGTCAGAGAGTAGCAGTTTGAAGAAGGATAAAGCCCTTGTTTTAAAGCAGTTTGAAGAAGGATAAAGCCCTTGGAGAGAAGGTGGAGTACTTCAAGACATGAGGGATGCAAACATCATCACACTGTATAAGAACAAAGGCAACAGGGGTGACTGCAACAACTACCATGGCATCTCTCTCCTTAGCATTGTAGGAAAGCTGTTTGCCCGAGTTGCACTAAAGAGGCTCCAGGTACTTGCAGAGAGCGTCTACCCAGAATTGCAGTGCGGATTCTGAGCCAACAGGTCCACCACCGATATGGTATTCTCCCTTAGACAGCTGCAGGAGAAATGCAGGGAACAACGACAGCCACTCTTTATAGACTTCATAGATCTCACAAAGGCATTGAACCTGCTCAGCAGAGACGGCCTCTTCAAGATTCTCCCCAAGATCGGATGTCCACCCAGGCTCCTCAGCATCATCAGATCTTTCCACAAGGACATGAAGGGCACTGTTGTCTTCGATGGCTCCACATCAGACCCCTTTGACATCCGAAGCGGCGTGAAGCAGGGCTGTGTTCTTGCGCCAACCTTGTTTGGGGTTTTCTTCGCTGTCCTGCTGAAGCAGGCCTTTGGAACTGCAACAGAAGGCATCTATCTCTGGAACAGATCAGATGGAAAGCTCTTCAACCTCTCCAGACTGAGAGCAAAGTCCAAAGTCCAGCTGAAATATCTGCGTGACTTCCTCTTTGCCGACGATGCAGCTGTCACTAACCATTCTGCCAAAGATCTCCAGCAGCTCATGGACTGTTTCAGCAAGGCCTGCCAAGATTTTGGACTGACGATCAGCCTGAAGAAAACACAGGTCATGGTTCAGGATGTGGGCTCACCTCCCTGCATTGCAATCTCTGCGCATGAACTGGAGGTTGTCCATGACTTTGTGTACCTTGGCTCAACGATCTCTGACACTCTTTCTCTGGATACTGAGCTAAACAACGCATCGGTAAAGCAGCTACCACATTTTCCAGACTCACAAAGAGAGTCTGGTCCAACAAGAAGCTGACGGAACATACCAAGATCCAGGTCTACAGAGCTTGCATCCTGAGTACACTTCTGTACTGCAGCAAGTCATGAACTCTTTGCTCACAACAGGAGAGGAAACTGAACGCTTTCCACATGCGCTGCCTCCGACGCATCCTCGGCATCACCTGGCAGGACAAAGTTCCAAACAACACAGTCCTGGAATGAGCTGGAATCCTTAGCATGTATGCACTGCTGAAACAGAGACGCCTGCGTTGGCTCGGTCATGTCATGAAAATGGATGATGGTCGGATCCCAAAGGATCTCCTCTATGGAGAACTCATGCAAGGAAAGCGCCCTACAGGTAGACCACAGCTGCGATGCAAGAGGGATCTGAAGGCCTTAGGAGTGGACCTCAACAGATGGGAAACCCTGACCTCTGAGCAGCCTGCTTGGAGGCAGGCTGTGCAGCATGGCCTTTCCCAGTTTGAAGAGAACTTGGCCAACAGGCTGAGGCAAAGAGGCAAAGAAGGAAGGCCCATAGCCAGGGAGACAGACCAGGGACAGACTGCACTTGCTCCCAGCGTGGAAGGGATTGTCACTCCCGAATCAGCCTTTTCAGCCACACTAGACGCTGTTCCAGAACCACCATTCAGAGTGCGATACCATAGTCTTCTGAGACTGAAGGTTGCCAACTAAAGCTCTTGTAGAACCAACACAAGATGAGAAAAGGTTCAGAAGACAGTCCAAAGAAGAGGATCTTTTACAAGGTGATGGTTGAAACTATCTGTACAATGAAATGCTGAAACCCATTGGCTCTGGGGCCACTTTTAGAGGTGGGTTGGAGTCTCCCATCAAGTAGAGGTGGTTGTGGAAGAAGAGGAGGAGAAATTTTTGGGAGAGAAGGTAAGGATGATGACTATTGATTGTATTTTATATTCCACAGCAACACCCTGTAGGAGAGAAGATCCAGGATCAGATTAAAGTCCAGTGAAGCCAAGCTTGAAATTGCAGCCATAGGAAGAGAGCATGCAGCCATCGGTAACAAAATTGCTGAATTCGATTTCAAGAACATTAAACATATACTGTAGAGCAGTAATTCCTGTTCTGGGGAGTTCTCACTGACAAACAGCCAGTGAATTGTGATACGTGGAGGAAAGAAAAGTGGGGGGGGGGCTGGATGAACCTTATTGGACTTCATTGGGCACCAACTCTCCTCTGTCTTGCCCCCTGGTCTCTCTCAGGCAGTGATGAAAGATGCCCTGCTGAGATCCGAGTCTGCACCCACCATCCTGGCTGCAAGGACCATCGCATGTGAGCAGAGGTGAAATATCTCTTTTAAAGAGGCTGAGGAGCAGTTCATTATGTATAGCTTCACGCCTGGCCTTTCAATCAAAATTATCCCTATGGCAGCTTATAATAATATAAAGCAAACCAGGAGCCTCTTAGTCCTCTGACCAGTGACAGATGCCAGAGGTTGTGGTTCTGTTGCGTTCCCCTTGCCAGTCACTGGCCAAACTGGAAGTTAGAACCGAGTTCTTTTCAGTAGAGGGGATGAGTTACCTGCAGCTGGAACTTCTGGCCATTGGGGGGGGGGGGGCAGCTGGCCTCCCCTATACCATGATGTTCATCCTGTGGGGTCTGAGTATAGCCTCTCAGGGGTCCTCAGTCCCTAGTGAATATCACAGCAATTCACAGCAATTAGGCATTATCAGAATGGAATAAAGGATGAACCAGCATATAGGAATGTTTCATTGTGCAGCCTAGCAAAAGATCATTTCAAGCTATGGGAAAAGGCATTGAGGAAGCTAGCAGCCTATAAGAAAGGATGGGCTGTCTCTATGCCCTGGTCTCTACACAGGCAGTTTGGTAAGTAAGGGCCCAATCCTATCCAACTTTCCAGCACAAATGCAACCGTGGCACCAATGTGTGCACTGCATTCTGCGGTGGGGGAGCAGTCGTGGAAGCTTCCTCAAGGGGGGGAATGTTTGTTCCCTTACCCCAGAGCAGCATTGTGGCTTCACTGGTACTGGAAAGTTGGATAGGTTGGGGCCATAATAATAATAATGAAAAGAGTTGGGAAATGTTGACTTTGAGAGGGGCAAGAGAAGAGCATTTAATTTCCCCGAGTTTCTAAAAATCCAACTTTGTTTCCTTTTCATCTGTACCAGGGAATCCTCTGGAATCGAAGAAACTGCACTGCTGATCTAACCACTTCTCAGTGTTTGGAGCTTAAAGGTTTGTACCAGAGAGTCTTCCTGCAGGTGGGGTTTCACAATCCCCTGCCACTCCTGGATAAACTAAGCACAGTGGTTCTCAAACTTTTAGCACCGGGACCCACTTTTTAGAAAGAGAATCTGTTGGGACCTACCAGAAGTGATGTCATGACCGGAAGTGACATCATCAAGCAGGCAAATTTTTAGCCATCTTAGGGCCCCAATCCTATCCAGTTTTCCAGTGCCAGTGTAGCCATGCCAATGGGGTGTGCATTGCATCCGGTGGTGGGAAGGCAGTCACAGAGGCTTCCTCAAGGTATGGGAACATTTGTTCCCTTCCCTTGGGGCTGCTTAGCAGCTGCACTGGTGCTGGAAAGTTGGATAGGATTGGGCCCTTAGGCTGCAATCCTACCTACACTTACCCAGGAGTATGTCCCATTGACTATCATTGTTAAAAACATATACAGAGTAACTTGTTAAAAGTACAGGTCTGTAATGTTTCCCCAAATGTAGCTGCATACCAAGGTAGCATCAAGACTAATATGTTAAAAATAAAATATTGAAATGAATGGGGACCCAGCTGAAATTGGCTCACGACCTAGTGGGGCCTGACCCACAGTTTGAGAAACACTAAACTAGCACCTGGATCACTGTTCCTCCTCACACAATGTCCTCTTTTTCCCTTCCTTCCAGCCTTCCGTCGAATGGGAACAGAGCTTGTACTCCTCTGATTGATTCTAAGGATGCTCCTTCCCATTCTTTCCAGACCTGATGGTGACTTTAACCAGGACATCTCTCAGCACTTCAAAAAACACTCTGACTGGCCAGGGGGCATTGTGTGCTCCAGACAGAGAAGGAAGAGACTAAGAAAAGTGGCAGGATGACAGCTTCCTTTTTGGGACATTCAGCATTCTACAGGACCCAATGACAGAACACCTTGTGGGAACTGACAAGGTAAGCGCACAGAGGAGAAGGCGTAGCAAATGTGCCTTCCATTTCAAGCAGGGATGGAGAAAGCCTCCCCAGGGACTATTCCCCTTCAGCTGCATGTGGAAATGGAAATCTATGGACCTGGGTTATTAAGATATTCAAAGAGAAGGGTTCAAACTCACCTTCTGGTCCTTCTGATCTTGTGTGGGACTGTGGAGAGGGCTGGCCACTTTTTAGCCCTTACTTACCACTGTTATCTGTATAGAAACCGGGGGCTCTATGCATGCTGTTTACCCATTGAAGTCAATAGAAGCTTTTTTTTTCTAGGACAAGGAACATGCATAGGGAGGCCCTGATAGAAACTGCAACAGAAGTTAGGCTTAAAACCTCCCTCACCTTTCACTGCAACCCTTATCTGAATTGTCCGCAGGCCACATGGTATTTATCCATGCGGATACCAATATGCAGGGGCCAATAAAATGATCAAAGTCATGCCTGTTTGGGTCCAAGTAGCAATGTCCTGTCTCCCAAAATCCCAACTGTGCCATATAACAAATATGGCCCATTCTGAGAAGAATTCACAGCCAGAAGGCAAGTACAGAAGTAGACATTATCATTTGTTCTGGGAACCGAAGCACACAACCCTGACCCATCAAACTCCGCCTCCTCCACTTCTCTGGTGACCCCCCCAAGCTCCTTTTCTAAATTAATGTTTAGAAAAGCATAAGTAATTATTCTCTTCAATTCTCTTCTCCCCAGATGACATTATATAAAAAGACACTGATGAAAAAGAAGGAGATATGAGCCAACATCCAGAAGCTGACTGCCATACCTCAGATCTTCCAGCTGGAGTAATACGAAGACTTTAAGTCTACCATCTAGCAAGTAGGCAATTAGGATTTCCTTAAATCAGGGAAAAATTGGGAGTTCCCACAGCCTAGACTTGGCAAGCTCAGACTCTGTTCTTCCTCTGTCCAAGAAACCAATTCTCCCCATAAGGAAAAAAACTATAAAGAACATTGAATGAACTGGAGGACAACTGAAAAAATAGGGAGAAATTCAGAAAGAGGTAGAAAAAGTAAAACAGAATACAGTGACAGAGAGAAAAGGGCAAATGGGGAGAAAAACACACAGGGTTTTGGAAATATAAAACGGAAGAAATAGAGAAAGAAAGAGGCCGTATCAAAACTTGCAAGAGAGAAAGGAAGAAAAAATTAACTCAAATGAGTTAGAAGGTGGGAAATTAAGGCAGGATGAAAGAAAGAAGGGAAGACAAAATAGAACAGAAGAGGGGCAAGTGCTGGGAAATGGAGGCTTTGTAAAGGAAAGGAAGCCAGAGAAAGGAGGTGAATAGATGGCAGGAAATTAAGGCCTTGATCATATGAAAAATGGGTAAAAATGCTGCTCTTTTGCTTAATGCCTGATGAAAGGCACCCTGCTGGCCCCTATGGGGCTGCAAGGCTGTGGCAGAAAGATTTCAATTAAATTAGTGAAATAGTTCACTAAATAAACACATAATAAGGAGGAATAAAGGGAGGCAGATTGTAGAAAATTGAATCAGGGTCGATACAGTGGCAATCTGTGGCCAACTTGAACTTGAACATGTGAGAAAGAATAAAAGAGGGGGAGGTGGTGGGAAGTTGAAACAGGACTGAAGAAGGAAAGGGGGGAAAGAGCTAAGCAGTGGGGAGCAGAAGCAAAATTGAAGACGGAAAGGGACAAAAGGAGAAATGAGAGAGAAGTAAGCAGTAGCCAAATGGAGCCTGCTAATGTAAAAAAGAAAGGACAAGACAAAGGGGAGCTAACAGGTGGGAAAGGAAAAAAGAATAAGATCCAGGTGAGCAGTGGCCAAGCAGAGCCTAATAAAGTAAGAAAGAAAAAAAGGAATAAAAGAGAGCTAAGCAGGGATGTATGATGCATATAATGCAAGAAGGAATAAAGTGCAGCTCAGTGTAGCTAACGGACCCTGAAAACATAGGGTGAAAGGGAGGAAAGGAGAGAGCTCAGTGGTAAGGAAAAAAGAGTAACATAGATATAGTCATAGCTGTATGACTGTCAGTGCCTGATAATGCAAGAAAGACAAAAAAAATAGAGACTAAGGGAAGGGGGAAAAGAGAATAATTCACAGGTCAGGAATGGCCAAACAGCTTCGTAATTGAGAAAAGAAATGAAGGAACAAAAGAGACCTCATTGTGTCCACACTGAGCTTGATAATGTAGGGCAAAAAGGCAGAAGAACTCAATGATGGAAAAGAAAAATGGAATAAGATCTGGGTAAGTGGTGGTCAATTTTGTCCTGGTAATGTCAGAATGAAAGGAAGAAATAAAAGAGAGTTTAGTGTGCCCAAACTGAGCTTGTGGGAAAGAAACGAGGAACGAGGAAGAGCTCAGTGGGAAAGGAATAAGAAGTGGCCAAAATGAGACAGATAATGCAAGATAGAAAAGAGAGAACCAGGAGTGGTTAGTGTAAGGAAAAAGTTGGAATAAGGAAATGCTTATTAGGGCGCAATCCTAACCCCTTATGTCAGTGCTTTCTAGCACTGAATAAGGGCAATGCAGCTCTGAGGTCAGGGAACAAACATTCCCTGACTTTGAGGAGGCCTCCGTGAGTGCCTCCCAACTGCAGGATGCAGCGCATGTCCCATTGGCACTGCTATGCTAGTGCTGAAAGCATAAGGTGTTAGGATTGCGCCCTTAGAAAGTTTTTAAAAAAAAAGGAGTAACACAATCATATGTACTGAACAAATATAGCCTGATAATGTAAGATAGAAAAGATGGAATACAAGTAGTGGCCAAATTGAGCCTGATAAGCTACCAGAATGATATTGAAATAAAAGAATAAGGGAGAGGCCAAGGAAAAAAGGAATAAGACACAAGAATGTACAGGTCCGATGGAGGTTGCAACGTCTGAGAAAGAAAAGAAGGAACACTAAAGAGACACAGGTACGTCTTAGCAGAATAGAGCCTGATAATACAAAAGAGCAAAAAAGAGTTAAGTGCAGTGATGTAGACCTCCTGATTTTAGAATTGGCTATGTCAGAATGCCAATACAAGGGAAGGCACCAGGATGCAGGTCTCTTGTTATCTGGTGTGCTCCCCGGGGCATCTGGTGGGCCGCTGTGAGATACAGGAAGTTGGACTAGATGGGCCTGTGGCCTGATCCAGCGGGGCTGTTCTTATGTAGATCTGAATAATATGGGGAAAATATGGGAAAAGGAAATAAGAGCTAAGAGAGAGTAAGTGGTGGCCCAGTAACCCTGACAATTAAGAAAGAAAAAGCAGAATAAAAGGGACCCCCATGTGGCCAAGTAGAGCTTGATATGGTAAAAAGAAGGAATAAGAGTGAGGTCACTGTGGCCAGCTTGATAATGTTGGCAAATGAAGGAAGAATAATGCAGAGCTCAGTGGGGAAGGAAACAAGGCATAAGCTACAGGTAAGTGGTGGCCAAATGGAGCCTGATAAGTGTTAGAAAGAAATTAAGGAATTAAAGCAAGATAAGTGGTAGCCACACTGAACCACGCAGACTAGGAGGGAAAAATATGGGACAAGCCAGTACTGGCAATTAATAAAAAGGAATAAGACAAAGATAAGTGGTGGCAAAATGAGCCTGATAATGTAATCCAGAAACGGGAGAATAAAAGAGAGCTACGTTAGACCAACTTGAGCATGGTAACCTAGGGCAGAGCTTCATAAACTATGAGCGCTGGCTCCCTGGGAAGCCATGGAAACTTGCAAAGAGAGCAACTGAATACCTATGAAAAAACCTGAGACCAACTGGGAAGAAGCAGGCTCCTTTGGTATTGGGGTTTCTGTCCCAGGGACCAGAACTTGCCTCAGGGCACTAACACAGGTCCCTTTCCTCAAGTGTGCCAGGCTTCATACCACCCCCAGGGCAAGGGCTGGTCACTGTCCCTTCCCTGACACTACGCCAGGTACCTGCTCCTGACTCTGCCAGTGATTGCTGCAGGAGCGATCCACCTCTCCAGTACTGGACCATGGTGGGGAAACAGAATCTCAAATCAGCTGACCAGCCCACTTCCACTGTCACTGCAAGAAAAGAAAGCCCGATAGTTTCTGAACACTCTTAGAGTACTTAGTCCCACAAAACCAATGAGTGGGGAAAACTAATGAAATTAATTGACTTCAACATTCCTGGTGCTCTAACAGCTATCCTTGTCTCATATAATCTCACCAACCAATTCTGGAGCTCTCCACACACTACCAAAGCCAGGACCCTCTGACCAATCTCTCAAATCATGCTGCTATGAAAGCAATGTAGGGAGCATTAATATGTTGGCACTCTGACCTGCAACTCGTAGAGGTAGTGCCCCCTTCCTGGGAAGGATCTGGTGGAATTTGGGCCAGGGCTGCTGTCCCAGGGACCTGGACTTCCATCTGGACTCTGGCGCCGCCCCGTCTCCTCCTGTACACCGGGATTCCTTCCTTTCCCATGTCCAGGGCAGTTCCCAAACTCTTCCCTGGTCACTGAACCTGCTCTTGGAAAGTCCTGAAGCTCTGTAACCAGTTCTTCCTCTTGGTTTGGCCCCTTGACCCTGAATGAGGCTACCGACAGGGTACGAACACACACACACACCCATCTGGACTGAGACTTTTCACCCCCCATATGCTGACCTGTTTGCCGTGCTTGCTCCAGGCCAGTTCTGGAGCTCATTCCTCATAACCCTTGCAAATCAGCCTCTTAGCCCTTTTTCAGAGTAGGTGCCAGATGGCAAATCCACATAGTTCCTGACCGCTCCTCCTGCCCGGCAAAAGACATGAGTCGGGAGAACCAAGGTGCTGGAAAGCTCTCCTGCTCCTCGCAGTGGCTGTAACCCCTCAAGGAAAGGACCTGGTCGCCTTGGGGTCCGGGCTGCTGTCCCAGGAACCTGGCATGGCCTCTGGGCTCTGGCGCAGCCCCCTCTCCCGCTGTGCGCCGGGATTCCTTCCTTCGCCTTGACCAGGACAGATGGCTTAACCTTCCTGGGCCCTGGTCACTGAACCGGCTCTTGGACAGTCCTGCAGCTCTATAACCGGTACCTCCTCTCCATTGGACCGCCTGACCCTTTCTGAGGCTATCAACAAGCTACCAAAACCCAGCTACCCGTTTCGCATCTTTCTCACTTCTGTGTATGCCCCAGGAAACCAATGGCAGAATAAATCCTGTGTTATATTGTGGCGAAATATTAATATAGTGCTCATGTGAAATGATTTCTCTTGTTCCCGATATTGGCAGCCTCCCCTCCTGTGGAATAACCTGATTGCATTGGGGTCCGGGACCCACTCCCTGGAGCAAACACTTGGCTCTGGCCTTTAATAAAAACCCACTTCTTAATTTGGGCTTGGCCATTATTTCCCCCTTGGACTGGGACTTTTCACCCCCCATATGCTGAGAATAAGAGAAATCACTTCACATGATTACTATATTATTATTTCACCATATTATAACACCTGATTTATCCTGCCATTGGTTTCCTGGGGCTTACACAAAAGTGAGCACGGTGCGAAACGGGCAGGTGGGTTTTGGTAGGTTTTGATTGCATCAGAAAGGGTCAGGCAGTCAAATGGAGAGGACGAACCAGTTATAGAGCTCCAGGACTGTCCAACAGCAGGTTCAGTGACCAGGGCCCAGGAAGGGTAAGCCATCTGTCCTGGCCAAGGGTAAGGAACAAATCCCGGCGCACAGCAGGAGAGGGGGCTGCGCCAGAGCCCAGACGCAAGTCCAACTCCCTGGGACAGCAGCCCCGACCCCAATGCGACCAGGTCCTTCCATTGATGGGTTCCTGCCACTGCGAGGAACAGGAAACCTTTCCAACACATTAGTTCTCCCTGCCCATGGGCTTAGCCATTTGGCACCAACTCAGAAAAAGGGCTAGGAGGCTGATTTCCAAGGAAGATTGAGGAATGAGCTCCAGAACCGAACGAGAACAAGCGCAGCAAACAGATGTGCAGTTCCATGTGCAACATTCAATGTACATGGAAAAACTACCTAGTTTCAGACCACTCCCTCAGTCCTCAGCCCCACAAAAGTCCTGGGTTGGGGGAACTAAAGTATTGGAAAGCTCCCCTGTTCCTCGCAGAGGCAGTAGCCCCTCCAGGGAAGGACTGGTTGCGTTGGGGTCGGGGCTGCTGTCCCAGGGACATGGAATTGCCTCTGGGCTCTGGCACAGCGCCCTCCTCACCTGTGCGCCGAGATTCCTTCCTTCCCCTTGGCCAAGACAGAGGGCTTAACCTTCCTGGGCCCTGGTCAGTGAACCGGCTCTTGGACAGACCTGGAGCATATAGTTATAGAAACCAGTGCTGCCTCCTCTCCATTTGACCGCCTGACCCTTTCTGAGGCTATCAACAAGCTACCAAAACCCAGCTACCCGTTTTGCATCTTTCCCACTTCTATGTATGCCCCAGGAAGCCATTGGCAGAATAAATCATGTGCTACATGAAGGTGAAATAATAATATATCAAAAATGAGAAATGATCTCTCTTGTTCCCGATATTGACAAAGCCCCCTCCTGGGGAAAAAACAGATTGCATTGGGGAACGGGTCCCACTCCCTGGAACAAACACTCGGCTCTGGCCTTTAATGCAAACCCACTTCTTAATTTGGGCTTGGCCATTATACTTCCCCTGGACTGGGACTCTTCACCCCCCATATGCTGACCTGTTTGCCGTGCTTGCTCCAGGCCAGTTCTGGAGCTCATTCCTCATAAACCTTGCAAATCAGCCTCTTAGCCCTTTTTCAGAGTAGGTGCCAGATGGCAAATCCACATAGTTCCTGACCGCTCCTCCTGCCCGGCAAAAGACATGAGTCGGGAGAACCAAGGTGCTGGAAAGCTCTCCTGCTCCTCGCAGTGGCTGTAACCCCTCAAGGAAAGGACCTGGTCGCCTTGGGGTCCGGGCTGCTGTCCCAGGAACCTGGCATGGCCTCTGGGCTCTGGCGCAGCCCCCTCTCCTGCTGTGCACCGGGATTCCTTCCTTCGCCTTGACCAGGACAGATGGCTTAACCTTCCTGGGCCCTGGTCACTGAACCGGCTCTTGGACAGTCCTGCAGCTCTATAACCGGTACCTCCTCTCCATTGGACCGCCTGACCCTTTCTGAGGCTATCAACAAGCTACCAAAACCCAGCTACCCGTTTCGCATCTTTCTCACTTCTGTGTATGCCCCAGGAAACCAATGGCAGAATAAATCCTGTGTTATATTGTGGTGAAATATTAATATAGTGATCATGTGAAATGATTTCTCTTGTTCCCGATATTGGCAGCTTCCCCTCCTGTGGAATAACCTGATTGCATTGGGGTCCGGGTCCCACTCCCTGGAGCAAACACTTGGCTCTGGCCTTTAATAAAAACCCACTTCTTATTTTGGGCTTGGCCATTATATCCCCCTTGGACTGGGACTTTTCACCCCCCATATGCTGAGAATAAGAGAAATCACTTCACATGATTACTATATTATTATTTCACCATATTATAACACCTGATTTATCCTGCCATTGGTTTCCTGGGGCTTACACAAAAGTGAGCATGGTGCGAAACGGGCAGGTGGGTTTTGGTAGGTTTTGATTGCCTCAGAAAGGGTCAGGCGGTCAAATGGAGAAGACGAACCAGTTATAGAGCTCCAGGACTGTCCAAGAGCAGGTTCAGTGACCAGGGCCCAGGAAGGGTAAGCCATCTGTCCTGGCCAAGGGTAAGGAACAAATCCCGGCGCACAGCAGGAGAGGGGGCTGCGCCAGAGCCCAGACGCAAGTCCAACTCCCTGGGACAGCAGCCCCGACCCCAATGCGACCAGGTCCTTCCATTGATGGGTTCCTGCCACTGCGAGGAACAGGAAACCTTTCCAACACATTAGTTCTCCCTGCCCATGGGCTTAGCCATTTGGCACCAACTCAGAAAAAGGGCTAGGAGGCTGATTTCCAAGGAAGATTGAGGAATGAGCTCCAGAACCGAACGAGAACAAGCGCAGCAAACAGATGTGCAGTTCCATGTGCAACATTCAATGTACATGGAAAAACTACCTAGTTTCAGACCACTCCCTCAGTCCTCAGCCCCACAAAAGTCCTGGGTTGGGGGAACTAAAGTATTGGAAAGCTCCCCTGTTCCTCGCAGAGGCAGTAGCCCCTCCAGGGAAGGACTGGTTGCGTTGGGGTCGGGGCTGCTGTCCCAGGGACATGGAATTGCCTCTGGGCTCTGGCACAGCGCCCTCCTCACCTGTGCACCGAGATTCCTTCCTTCCCCTTGGCCAAGACAGAGGGCTTAACCTTCCTGGGCCCTGGTCACTGAACCGGCTCTTGGACAGACCTGGAGCATATAGTTATAGAAACCAGTGCTGCCTCCTCTCCATTTGACTACCTGACCCTTTCTGAGGCTATCAACAAGCTACCAAAACCCAGCTACCCGTTTTGCATCTTTCCCACTTCTATGTATGCCCCAGGAAGCCATTGGCAGAATAAATCATGTGCTACATGAAGGTGAAATATTAATATATCAAAAATGAGAAATGATCTCTCTTGTTCCCGATATTGACAAAGCCCCCTCCTGGGGAAAAACGGATTGCATTGGGGAACGGGTCCCACTCCCTGGAACAAACACTCGGCTCTGGCCTTTAATGCAAACCCACTTCTTAATTTGGGCTTGGCCATTATACTACCCCTGGACTGGGACTCTTCACCCCCCATATGCTGACCTGTTTGCCGTGCTTGCTCCAGGCCAGTTCTGGAGCTCATTCCTCATAACCCTTGCAAATCAGCCTCTTAGCCCTTTTTCAGAGTAGGTGCCAGATGGCAAATCCACATAGTTCCTGACCACTCCTCCTGCCCGGCAAAAGACATGAGTCGGGAGAACCAAGGTGCTGGAAAGCTCTCCTGCTCCTCGCAGTGGCTGTAACCCCTCAAGGAAAGGACCTGGTCGCCTTGGGGTCCGGGCTGCTGTCCCAGGAACCTGGCATGGCCTCTGGGCTCTGGCGCAGCCCCCTCTCCTGCTGTGCACCGGGATTCCTTCCTTCGCCTTGACCAGGACAGATGGCTTAACCTTCCTGGGCCCTGGTCACTGAACCGGCTCTTGGACAGTCCTGCAGCTCTATAACCGGTACCTCCTCTCCATTGGACCGCCTGACCCTTTCTGAGGCTATCAACAAGCTACCAAAACCCAGCTACCCGTTTCGCATCTTTCTCACTTCTGTGTATGCCCCAGGAAACCAATGGCAGAATAAATCCTGTGTTATATTGTGGTGAAATATTAATATAGTGATCATGTGAAATGATTTCTCTTGTTCCCGATATTGGCAGCTTCCCCTCCTGTGGAATAACCTGATTGCATTGGGGTCCGGGTCCCACTCCCTGGAGCAAACACTTGGCTCTGGCCTTTAATAAAAACCCACTTCTTATTTTGGGCTTGGCCATTATATCCCCCTTGGACTGGGACTTTTCACCCCCCATATGCTGAGAATAAGAGAAATCACTTCACATGATTACTATATTATTATTTCACCATATTATAACACCTGATTTATCCTGCCATTGGTTTCCTGGGGCTTACACAAAAGTGAGCATGGTGCGAAACGGGCAGGTGGGTTTTGGTAGGTTTTGATTGCCTCAGAAAGGGTCAGGCGGTCAAATGGAGAAGACGAACCAGTTATAGAGCTCCAGGACTGTCCAAGAGCAGGTTCAGTGACCAGGGCCCAGGAAGGGTAAGCCATCTGTCCTGGCCAAGGGTAAGGAACAAATCCCGGCGCACAGCAGGAGAGGGGGCTGCGCCAGAGCCCAGACGCAAGTCCAACTCCCTGGGACAGCAGCCCCGACCCCAATGCGACCAGGTCCTTCCATTGATGGGTTCCTGCCACTGCGAGGAACAGGAAACCTTTCCAACACATTAGTTCTCCCTGCCCATGGGCTTAGCCATTTGGCACCAACTCAGAAAAAGGGCTAGGAGGCTGATTTCCAAGGAAGATTGAGGAATGAGCTCCAGAACCGAACGAGAACAAGCGCAGCAAACAGATGTGCAGTTCCATGTGCAACATTCAATGTACATGGAAAAACTACCTAGTTTCAGACCACTCCCTCAGTCCTCAGCCCCACAAAAGTCCTGGGTTGGGGGAACTAAAGTATTGGAAAGCTCCCCTGTTCCTCGCAGAGGCAGTAGCCCCTCCAGGGAAGGACTGGTTGCGTTGGGGTCGGGGCTGCTGTCCCAGGGACATGGAATTGCCTCTGGGCTCTGGCACAGCGCCCTCCTCACCTGTGCACCGAGATTCCTTCCTTCCCCTTGGCCAAGACAGAGGGCTTAACCTTCCTGGGCCCTGGTCACTGAACCGGCTCTTGGACAGACCTGGAGCATATAGTTATAGAAACCAGTGCTGCCTCCTCTCCATTTGACTACCTGACCCTTTCTGAGGCTATCAACAAGCTACCAAAACCCAGCTACCCGTTTTGCATCTTTCCCACTTCTATGTATGCCCCAGGAAGCCATTGGCAGAATAAATCATGTGCTACATGAAGGTGAAATATTAATATATCAAAAATGAGAAATGATCTCTCTTGTTCCCGATATTGACAAAGCCCCCTCCTGGGGAAAAACGGATTGCATTGGGGAACGGGTCCCACTCCCTGGAACAAACACTCGGCTCTGGCCTTTAATGCAAACCCACTTCTTAATTTGGGCTTGGCCATTATACTACCCCTGGACTGGGACTCTTCACCCCCCATATGCTGACCTGTTTGCCGTGCTTGCTCCAGGCCAGTTCTGGAGCTCATTCCTCATAACCCTTGCAAATCAGCCTCTTAGCCCTTTTTCAGAGTAGGTGCCAGATGGCAAATCCACATAGTTCCTGACCACTCCTCCTGCCCGGCAAAAGACATGAGTCGGGAGAACCAAGGTGCTGGAAAGCTCTCCTGCTCCTCGCAGTGGCTGTAACCCCTCAAGGAAAGGACCTGGTCGCCTTGGGGTCCGGGCTGCTGTCCCAGGAACCTGGCATGGCCTCTGGGCTCTGGCGCAGCCCCCTCTCCTGCTGTGCACCGGGATTCCTTCCTTCCCCTTGACTAGGACAGATGGCTTAACCTTCCTGGGCCCTGGTCACTGAACCGGCTCTTGGACAGTCCTGCAGCTCTATAACTGGTGCCTCCTCTCCATTGGACCGCCTGACCCTTTCTGAGGCTATCAACAAGCTACCAAAACCCAGCTACCCGTTTCGCATCTTTCTCACTTCTGTGTATGCCCCAGGAAACCAATGGCAGAATAAATCCTGTGTTATATTGTGGTGAAATATTAATATAGTGATCATGTGAAATGATTTCTCTTGTTCCCGATATTGGCAGCCTCCCCTCCTGTGGAATAACCTGATTGCATTGGGGTCCGGGTCCCACTCCCTGGAGCAAACACTTGGCTCTGGCCTTTAATAAAAACCCACTTCTTAATTTGGGCTTGGCCATTATTTCCCCCTTGGACTGGGACTTTTCACCCCCCATATGCTGAGAATAAGAGAAATCACTTCACATGATTACTATATTATTATTTCACCATATTATAACACCTGATTTATCCTGCCATTGGTTTCCTGGGGCTTACACAAAAGTGAGCACGGTGCGAAACGGGCAGGTGGGTTTTGGTAGGTTTTGATTGCATCAGAAAGGGTCAGGCAGTCAAATGGAGAGGACGAACCAGTTATAGAGCTCCAGGACTGTCCAACAGCAGGTTCAGTGACCAGGGCCCAGGAAGGGTAAGCCATCTGTCCTGGCCAAGGGTAAGGAACAAATCCCGGCGCACAGCAGGAGAGGGGGCTGCGCCAGAGCCCAGACGCAAGTCCAGCTCCCTGGGACAGCAGCCCCGACCCCAATGCGACCAGGTCCTTCCATTGATGGGTTCCTGCCACTGCGAGGAACAGGAAACCTTTCCAACACATTAGTTCTCCCTGCCCATGGGCTTAGCCATTTGGCACCAACTCAGAAAAAGGGCTAGGAGGCTGATTTCCAAGGAAGATTGAGGAATGAGCTCCAGAACCGACCGACAACAAGCACAGCGAACAGATGTGCAGTTCCATGTGCAACGTTCAACGTACATGGAAAAGCTACCTAGTTTCAGACCACTCCCTCAGTCCTCAGCCCCACAAAAGTCCTGGGTTGGGAGAACTAAAGTGTTGGAAAGCTCCCCTGTTCCTCGCAGAGGCAGTAGCCCCTCCAGGGAAGGACCTGGTTGCGTTGGGGTTGGGGCTGCTGTCCCAGGGACATGGAATTGCCTCTGGGCTCTGGCACAGCGCCCTCCTCACCTGTGCGCCGAGATTCCTTCCATCCCCTTGGCCAAGACAGAGGGCTTAACCTTCCTGGGCCCTGGTCAGTGAACCGGCTCTTGGACAGACCTGGAGCATATAGTTATAGAAACCGGTGCTGCCTCCTCTCCATTTGACCGCCTGACCCTTTCTGAGGCTATCAACAAGCTACCAAAACCCAGCTACCCGTTTTGCATCTTTCCCACTTCTAGGTATGCCCCAGGAAGCCATTGGCAGAATAAATCATGTGCTACATGAAGGTGAAATATTAATATATCAAAAATGAGAAATGATCTCTCTTGTTCCCGATATTGACAAAGCCCCCTCCTGGGGAAAAACGGATTGCATTGGGGAACGGGTCCCACTCCCTTGAACAAACACTCGGCTCTGGCCTTTAATGCAAACCCACTTCTTAATTTGGGCTTGGCCATTATACTCCCCCTGGACTGGGACTCTTCACCCCCCATATGCTGACCTGTTTGCCGTGCTTGCTCCAGGCCAGTTCTGGAGCTCATTCCTCATAACCCTTGCAAATCAGCCTCTTAGCCCTTTTTCAGAGTAGGTGCCAGATGGCAAATCCACATAGTTCCTGACCGCTCCTCCTGCCCGGCAAAAGACATGAGTCGGGAGAACCAAGGTGCTGGAAAGCTCTCCTGCTCCTCGCAGTGGCTGTAACCCCTCAAGGAAAGGACCTGGTCGCCTTGGGGTCCGGGCTGCTGTCCCAGGAACCTGGCATGGCCTCTGGACTCTGGCGCAGCCCCCTCTCCCGCTGTGCACCGGGATTCCTTCCTTCGCCTTGACCAGGACAGATGGCTTAACCTTCCTGGGCCCTGCTCACTGAACCAGCTCTTGGACAGCCCTGGAGCTCTATAACCGGTGCCTCCTCTCCATTGGACCGCCTGACCCTTTCTGAGGCTATCAACAAGCTACCAAAACCCAGCTACCCGTTTCACATCTTTCTCACTTCTGTGTATGCCCCAGGAAGCCATTGGCAGAATAAATCCTGTGTTATATTGTGGTGAAATATTAATATAGTGATCATGTGAAATGATTTCTCTTGTTCCCGATATTGACAGCGCCCCCTCCTGTGGAATAACCTGATTGCATTGGGTTCCGGGTCCCACTCCCTGGAGCAAACACTTGGCTCTGGCCTTTAATGCAAACCCTCTTCTTAATTTGGGCTTGGCCATTATACTCCCCCTGGCCTGGGACTTTTCACCCCCCATATGCTGACCTGTTCGCTATACTTGCTCTAGGCCAGTTCTAGAGCTCATTCCTCAGTCCTTCTTGCAAATCAGCCTCCTTGCTATTTTTCAGAGTTGGTGCCAGATGGCAAAGCCACATACCTTCTGACCGCTCCCCCAGCCCCACAAGAGAGATGGGACTTTCTGAGGCTATCAACAAGCTACCAAAACCCATCTACCCGTTGATAGAACGTTCCATGGGTCTTTTGGATCAGTCAGAAACTACGGGGCTTTGTCATGTGGCACCAACTCTGAAAAAGGGCTCGGAGGCTGATTTACAAGGAAGACTGAGGAATGAGCCTCAGAGCTGGCCTAGAGCAAGCACTTGATTGAACAGGTCAGCATATGGGGAGTGAAGAGTCCCTGTCCAGGGAGAGTAAAACGACCAGGCTTAAATTAGGAAGTGGGTATGCACTAAAGGCCAGAACCAAGTATTTCTTCCGGGGAGTGGGAACCGGACCCGAATGCATTAAGGTTATTCCCAGGAGGGGGTACTCCCAATATCGGGAATAAGAGAAATCACTTCACATGATTACTATGTGATTACTACTATATACTACTCGTATGTTATTATTTCACCAGATTATAACACATGAGTTATCCTGCCATTGGTTTCCTGGGGCTTACATAAAAGTGAGCACGATGTGAAATGGACAGGTGAGTTTTGGTAGGTTTTTGATTGCCTCAGAAAGGGTCAGGCGGTCCAATGGAGAGGACGAACCAGTTATAGAGCTGCAGGAATGTCCAAGAGCCGGTTCAGTGACCAGGGCCCAGGAAGGTTAAGCCATCTGTCCTGGCCAAGGGTAAGGAACAGATCCCGGTGCACAGCAGGAGAGGGGGCTGCGCCAGAGCCCAGACGCAAGTCCAGCTCCCTGGGACAGCAGCCCAACCCCAACGCGACCTCGTCCTTCCCTTGACGGGTTCCTGCCACTACGAGGAACAGGAGACCTTTCCAACACCTTCGTTCTCCCTGCCCATGTCTTCCCATGCCTCCATGGCAGTTCCTGGAGGTCAGGAACTGTGGGGCTTTGTCATCTGGCACCAACTCAGAGAAACAGAACACAGGCTGAGTTCAGTGGGTTGAAAAGGAGGAGGAGACAGGTAAGTAGTGCACAAATACAGTCTGAAAATGTAAGAAAGAATGCAATAGCAGTAAGTGTGGCCTCATTGAGCCTGATAACCAAAAACAAAGAGGAGGATTAGGAGAGAGCTGGGTGGTAAAAAAAGGAATAAGACACAGGTAAGTGTTGGCCCAACTGAGCCTGATTATGTCTGAAGGAATAAAAGAGAGCGAATTGTGGCCAAATCCAGCCTGGTAATTTAAGAAAGGAAAGGAGAAGGGGCAAGAGATGGCCAATTTTAATCAGGTAAAGTAAGAAAAAAGAGAAGGAGAACAGCATCTCTCAGTGGGGAAGAAGAAAGGGGCGAGTTAAGTGGTGACCAAATAGAGCCTCATAGTGTAAGGAGATGGAATAAAAGAGACGTAAGTGTGAAGAAATGGAAACTCATAAAACATGGAATGAGGGAGAGCTCAGTAGGAAAAAAAAAAAGACCCAGGTAAGTGTTGGCCTAATAATTGAGCCTGATAAGGTAAGAAAGAAAAGGAGGAATAAGAGAGCTGTGTGGCAAATTTGAGCCTGATAACATGGGGAGGGAAGTTGGAATAAGGAAAGGGGAAAAGGGGATTGAGACACAGGTAAGTAGTGGCCCAATCAAACCTGGCAATGAAAGATTGAAGACAAGGAATAAAAGGGAGTGAACTGGTGGGAAAGGGGGGAAAAGGGAATAAAGGAGAGATAATTAGTGTCCAAATAGAGACTGATAATGTAAAGAGAAGGAAGAAAAAAGAGCTCAGTGTGGCCACTTTGACCCTTTCCTCACCTCATGAGGAAGCTGCTTGAACCATTCACTAATGAGGCTATACTGTAACTCCAAAACTAGAGGTGATAGGGCAAAACAGATGCCATTTTTGGAATTGGCACCCCAAATTCATATCAAACCACCATACATTTTGGGAAAAACTTTTCTGGCCCTCAATTTTGTAGGCCTGTATAATGAGAGACAGAAAAGAAGAAAGAAAATAGAGCCAAGATGTACCAGATTAAGCCTGATACTTTAAGAAAGAAAATGCTGAAAGAAGATAGCTCTGTGTGGCCAAGTTAAGCTCATCTCAATGTGAAGCGAGGAGGAGGAATAAAAGAGAATGACAGTGGTGAATTTAGGGAGGAGGTTGGAGAGAGTGGAGAAAGGGAATAAAAAATCCAAGCAGTAGAAAAGTGTGATCATGAAAGCGAGAATGAAGGAGAGGGAAAAAAAACTGAGGGGGGTGGTCAGAAACTGTGTATGGGAGGATGAGAGCCGAACTGGAAGGAAGGAAAGAAAGGGTATTGGGGAGACTGAGGCAGAAGTCAGATTAAAAAATTCATATCTGAGATTACAGAGGCAGTGATAGGAGAGTGAAATGGGGAGGGAAAGAAAATGAGAACACCTTTATGTGCAGAGAAACTTTTAACACAACTTCAAGATTTTCAATTCTTTCCAAACAAAAAAGTAAGGTGGAAAAGAGAATAAGCAGTGCAAGAATTAGAGCATTGTGAAAACTACTATCATGTCCCATTTCCATTCTTCCTCTATCTTCCTATAGTAATATTGTGGAGACAGAGGTACACTCCTGTTTTCATGGAGTCCTTGCCTTCCCAATTGTGGGAAGGAGTTTGTGTTTATTTAGACATTGGTACTTTTCTTGGCCAGAGGCAAACACAGCCAGGCCTGCAAGCCCTACTGACTGGGCCTTCCGCGCCCAACTTCCCCTTGCCTGCAATACAATATTCTTATAGGGTGACTACCATTGCTCCAGCTGGAAGACATCAAGGCTGGCAGTCTGAGCAATCTCTGGCTGCTTCCATCCTAACTTCTTTCTTGCAAAGCGTTGTCCATGCACCGCAGACAAGAGAGGAAAAATTTACAGCAGGTCTATGTGACCAGCATCCATATAGTTACATGGACTCCTCTGACTCGATTGAAGAAAGGCATGGAGGGATTATAGAAATCCAGTCATTCCCATTTGATCAGGAATTGGTTCAACGCATATTTGAACAGACACTTTCAACCATGTATTTCTCCAGAGCCTTTATTCCTGCAAGGACAACAGTTGTCACATCACACAATCTCAAGTTGGCCTTCTATCAAAGTTAGCAACAGTGCTGTTGGATAAAAATAGACAAATGTACTCTGGTTTAAAATGGAAACTCCTGTATTAAATATCAATAAAAAGTGATTATTTTTTTACATTGCTTGTTGTCTTATTAGATTGTTTCTACCTTTCCATCACAGAACACTAACTTCTCCAGTACAATGGATCACAAAAGAAAAAAGATGGTCTCATCTGGCATGTTCTGTTCCGTTCAACATCTCTGCCCAGGCACACAAGCAGTTGTCATAAGAACTAACTTACCCCTGATGCAGAGAAGAGAGCAAGCAGGAGAGGACTTGCTTTACTTGGAAGATGTGATTGACTCTTCCTATCTTTGCCCATGGGGCTATTAATCCCACAAAGCTCTGGGAATAGAGGTCAATGGAGTTAAGATTCACAGCAAACTATAGTCAAGTCTGCTTTCTGCCTGAAAGATGATTATTGAAAGAAAAGATTTGTGAAGCCTGGGGTACACATTTCCATGAGGAGTTTTATCAGGGTGTACAAAGTTTCTTTGGGGCCCCTTCCCAAAGGGGAAGCAGGTGAAACAGAACGGGGGGACGGACGGATGGGTGGCAACAGCTAGAATAGTCTTTGGAGTCCAGGTCTACCTACTCCCACAGCATGTCTAGCTGTGCCCTATATATGCTCAGGAACGGTTCTGAGCATCAACCCAATGCTCTGCATATTTGTTTCTCTCTCTTCCAGATGCGATGTCAGAGATATATACTGTATGCCTCTGACTGCCCCTTGCAGTATTTCTCTTTCATGGCACCCACAACCTGTCTTGCCGAGAGAAAGCACTTGATAGTTTTCATTCCCAGAATTAATCAGCTTATTAAAGAGAAAATTCTCCATGAAAAGTCATTGTTATGTAGTTCAAAGCTATAAAAATGCCAATGGCAGTTAAAACAGCAAAAACAATGTGTCCGGTTTGCACGTTCCATTAGTTCTCTCACAGGCGGCATCCACTTCAGGGCTGATACGGACATGCATAAAAGTGGGGAAAGACAGCAGAACCAGTGACTCTTGCATACAATTCCCTGCAATGTCCAAAGTTCAGTTCATGAGCCTTGACTGTGGCGGGATTCCTAAGTTCCTGATTCATAAATAAAACTCCCAGGTGTTGATGACTCCATAAAAGCAGCTGATTTTGCCTTGGGTCATCCAATTTCATGAATTGGGTGCTTTTCCCCACATCAAGTACGCCAACGCCTCTCCTGATGCAGAGAATCCATTCCAGAAAGTTAAGCACTGAACAAGACAGTGCTATAGAAGCATTGTTAATTTGTGAGGCAGGAAACAAGAGCTGATTAGCCCAGCATGCACTTCTCCCATTGGCTGGAATAGCAGTCAATCATTCTAGGACAGTGGTTCCCAAATTGTTTAGCACCGGGACCCACTTTTTTAAACGGCACTCTTATCAGGACCCACCTAGGTTTACCAGACTTTTTAAAAAGGAGATCTAAAAAGAAATACTGTAATATTTTATTTATTTAGATATAAGAATAACCAGAAAAAAGAACTTGAAACATTTAATTCCCTATATTTACACAGGCTTGCAAACTGCAGGTGCTGAGCTCTTTGTTGGGGTAATTAGCAGCTACAGTATCTGGTTTTTGAATAGCTTCAGGACTTGAGGCAATTAGTTATCTGATCTTTCCATCACCCTTCAGCAACCCACCACAAATCAGGACACAACCCACCTGTGGTTTCTAGAACTGTTCTAGTACAAAGACAGCTGTAATGAAACAGCATTAAGGTAATACTGTACATCTCTAAACACTAGGTAGTGGAAAAGTGCTGGGGTGGGGAAGAAAGTAGTAGGTAAGTGGAAGGTTTACTCCTCTCTCTCAGTGAGAGAGATACTGACTTTGAGAATCATCAGTCTCTCAAATGACAGAATATTTCATTTTGTCCAAAATGTATGTGAGTGTGAGGAAAATAAATGTCCAACACCACTTCTCATTCTCTCCTTCACGAGTTCCAGCAATGTGTGAAGGGGAGCATATTTGTACTGGCCAGTCTCCACTGCCCATCAACATGTGATTACTACTTCTACACTCTGTTCTCACACACTGGGTCCAATCCTATTCAGCCTCCCAGCACTGATGCAGTTGCAGTGCACTCCCAAGGTAATGGAACAAACTTACAAAATTTTCTTATCTTGAGGAGACCTTGGTGGCTCTCACACACACACATAGATAGATACTTTATTAACGGTCATCCGACCAGCTAATCACAAAACAACACAACAAAATACACAAAATTTAAAACCAACATCCCTTTACACATATACGTATAAAATCATAAAATCATCAATTTGTACTCTCAATATTCTTTCTTATCAACTGTGCAGCACGGCAGAAACGGGCCACCCTGAGCGGTATATCAGGATTTACATCAGATAGCAGAAAGGTAAGCTGCTCCTCCACCTGCATCCCCATTACAGCGCCAAAGATCGGAGAAATAAATTTATATCGCAAATCATCATAATTTGGACATTGCAGAATAATGTGGGCAGTTGTCTCCACCACATTATTATGGCAGGGGCACAGTCTCTCTGAATAAGGACGCCTTGCGTAACGTCCCAAAAGAACTGCTGATAGGAGTGCACTGCACCTGGCTTTAGTAAAAGCAATCCTGAATTTTGGAATAACGATGTTATAAAAATATCTGGCAGGAGAAAGCATAAGAGCTTGATCCCCAAGCTTGATCCCCAAACATATGTAGAAAGCCTGGCTCTTGCAGATCTCATTTCAAGATCCACCAACCTCCGACGCAAAATTTCTTTTGCGTCTCCCGGGCTCATCATCGTTAAAGACTCAGGGGAAAGATCGCAAAAATTAAAGTAGTCCAGGCACCTCTTTTCCCAGGAGCCTATAAAGGGATCCAAAAAGATCAAATGAGTAAAATTACCCTGTCTCGAGAGAATCTTCAAAAAATAATGCAAGGCATTTAGCCACATCGACATCTCTATACTTGGGGTACCGGATTCCAGCCTAACCACAGTATTCGGCACACATCGGGGGACATACATCAGGGGGGGACGCAAAAATTTTGTCTGGATCACCTCTAAAGACCTGGTGTTTAAATATGGGGCAATCTCAGAACCATAAAGCAATTGAGCCCTAGTTTTAGCATTATGCAGCCTCAGAGCCGCAGGGAGAAATTTGGCGCCTTTGGATGAATAAAAATGATAAATGGTACCAGATGTTTTCTGTGCTGATTGACCGACATAGTTTTTATGGGCCAAACGTCACACACACATACCCCACAGGATGCAGTGCGTGCCCCATTGGCATGGCTGCAATGGCACTAGAAAGTTGGGAAGGGTTGAGCTCACTGAGTGGAAGCTAGGAATGAACGCTACCCATGTACTGCCAGTCTGCAGGTTAGGAAACCCATGTGTGAAGAGCTGTACACACATAGTACCCATGCTTATATTCCACCCACTGTGTGGAGGCAGAGCTGGGGTCCAGAGGCCACACATACACCAGGAATGGAACTAGCCAGCGCAATCCCACTTCCGTCCCCTGACTGATCACGCAGAGGTGAGTATGACAAAAGAGCAAGGTGACCAGATCCAACAGAGGACACAGTGTCCATACCTTTAACCATTGCATATGTTATGCAGGATTGAAAGAGACCACTGACACCAAACTAAGTTTAAGGCTTTTATTAGGAGGAATGGAACCTGGACCAAGCAAAACAAAATGACCTTGTTCCAAATTCCCCAATTGAGAAGGGACCTGAGGCAGGCAGGCAGGCAGGCAGGCAGCAGGACTTGAGTCAGGCCAAGGGCTGGAGGTTCCTCTCTGGTTCACAGCTCCGGCAAGAGGCACTCTCTCCCAGGGCTCCTTCCAGCAGCTCTCTCAGCTCTCCTGCAGAATTCAGGGTTCAGCTCCTTTCTGCAGCTCTGTCCTTGGTGGTCACTCCAGAGCTCTTCTAGCTCCTTCTCTGCAGAGCTTCCCTGGTGGTCCTCTGCTCTTTGCTAGTGCAGCCCCTTTTATAGGCCTCAGTTCCTCTGCACACAGCAGCCTCTACCTTTCCTCCACTGGTACTGCAGCCTTCTCTCCTGCAGCAGTTTTCCATTTGGTCCTCCTCAGACAAACTCAGACTGACTGTCTATTGGCTCATGAAAGGCACAGGCTACGATCCCCTCAGGCCAATTTACAGCAGTCAACTGAGCCCAAGTTCTGCACATATCACATAGAAGAGGGAATTTTGGCAGGTGCTGCTTTTTAAACTCTTCCATGTTAGCTGCACCTGCCAAAATTCTCTTTTCTATGCAATAGTTAAAGATGTAGGCACTGTGTCCTCCATTGGATCTGGTCACCCTGGATAAGAGTGAAAGTGATTTCTAAGGACCATAACTGAAAACAGATGTAACTGTATGTCACTGTTAAATAGGTTTTCTTCCAAATGGAATGACAGAAAGTGGAGGGTTTTGTTTTTTTAAAGCAAAAGGGTGTGAAAATACTTTGCTGTTATGTTGATTTCTTCCAACACTAAGTATACAATCCACTTTCATGGAACAAAGTCCCATTGGGTTGAATAGGACTTACTTCCAAATAGACATGCATAGACTTGGTCTGTAACTTACGTAATTTTGAACCATTAAAAAAAGGGAAGAATGTGACAGCCCAGTTCTCCAAAGATCACTTTTACTCTTTTAGTAAAACAAAGAACACGTGTAATGGTTTGACATTTGATTGGCATATGAGCAAAACAATTGATCCGCACATCAACATGGGTTTAAGTAGCATGGCATTTGAAAAATGAACTTTGTGGAGGAAACGGTTTGCCATCTGATTTGGTTTCCTTTAAAACAGATTCTCAAAGTAATTTTCACAAATGTCAAGGGCTCGAAACTTTATAAACATGAAATGTGAAATATAGGTGGGAACTTGGTATTCACTGATTTAACTGACCACTGATACCGAGGTCCACCTTTAAATGCCTTGTAACAAGGGAAAAAAACACCAAAATTCAATTTCCCAACTTTCGGCTGTTAATGATTTCAATAGATTCCATTATTCACCCCAACTAGTGGCTGAATGAGGTATAGTGTCTATACCAATGCATTCTGGGGTGACAATAGAGGAGCAAGAAACCTGGAAGTGGGCTTTAAAGCTATTTTTCCACTGATTCAGGTATCCACTGAATTTTTTTATCCATTGGAGGTTTCGGAACCCCTGTGGATAACAAGGCACAAACTGTACTGAAGAATTTGACAAAACCTAGAAGGTAACATGCTCTGGAGAAACAGAGAAGTATAAGATCCACAAGTTATGGGAAACACCTAGGGCACAATCCTAACCAGGTCTACTCAGAAGTAAGTCATGTTCGGTGGGACTTACTCCCAGGAAAGTGAGGTTAGGATTGCAGCCCTAGTTTGTGTCTCTTATTCTTCTCTGTTCCTCCACAGTTCCAACTACCATGTTCCAACTGGATTGTTGATTCCACTTATTCTCTTTATTTTCTTCATGTGAAGACCAGCCCCTTTTCCAAAGTATTCATGTCAATTGTACAGAGATTGCTCTGGCACAGCTAAATTCTGGAATGTAGCCATTATTCTCAATCTGGGTAGAAACAGTCCAATAAATCTCTGTATATGTTATGCAGCATAACCCTCTTGAAAATTCCTTGATTCCTTGCCAGAGTTTGACTGTTCATAATTGTTACTTGCCATCCATCACCCAAGAAATTTAAATCATAAGAACATAAGAACAGCCCTACTGGATCAGGCCATGGCCCATCTAGTCCAGCTTCTGCTATCTCACAGTGGCCCACCAAATGCCCCAGGGAGCACACCAGATAACAAGAGACCTCATCCTGGTTCCCTCCCTTGCATCTGGCATTCTGACATAGCCCATTTCTAAAATCAGGAGGTTGCACATACACATCATGGCTTGTAACCCATAATGGATTTTTCCTCCAGAAACTTGTCCAATCCCCTTTTAAAGGCATCCAGGCCAGATGCTGTCACCACATCCTGCGGCAAGGAGTTCCACAGACTGATCACACGCTGAGTAAAGAAATATTTTCTTTTGTCTTTCCTAACCCTCCCAACACTCAATTTTAGTGGATGTCCCCTGGTTCTGGTGTTATGTGAGAGTGTAAAAAGCATCTCGCTATCCACTCTGCCCATCTCCTGCATAATTTTATATGTCTCAATTATGTCCCCCCTCAGGTGTCTCTTTTCTAGGCTGAAGAGGCCCAAACGCACGTAGCCTTTCGTCATAAGGAAGGTGCCCCAGCCCAGCAATCATCTTAGTCGCTCTCTTTTGCACCTTTTCCATTTCCACTATGTCCTTTTTGAGATGCGGCGACCAGAACTGGACACAATACTCCAGATCTGGCCTTACCATCGATTTGTGCAACAGCATTATAATATTAGCCGTTTTGTTCTCAATACCTTTTCTAATGATCCCAAGCATAGAATTGGCCTTCTTGAGTGCCGCAGCACATTGGGTTGACGCTTTCATCAACCTTTCCACCACCCCAAGATCTCTCTCCTGATCTGTCACAGACAGCTTAGAACCCATCAGCCTATATGTGAAGTTTTGATTTTTTGCCCCAATGTGCATGACTTTACACTTACTGACATTGAAGTGCATCTGCCATTTTGTTGCCCATTCTGCCAGTCTGGAATGATCCTTCTGGAGCTCCTCACAATCACTTCTGGTCTTCACCACTCGGAAAAGTTTGGTGTCATCTGCAAACTTAGCCACCTCACTGCTCACCCCTGTCTCCAGGTCATTTATGAAGAGGTTGAAGAGCACCAGTCCCAGGACAGATCCTTGGGGCACACTGCTGTTCATTTCTCTCCATTGTGAAAATTGTCCACTGACACCCACTCTGTTTCCTGGTCTTCAACCAGTTCTCAATCCATGAGAGGACCTGTCCTCTAATTCCCTGACTGTGGAGTTTATTCAGTAGCCTTTGGTGAGGGACCATGTCAAATGCCTTCTGAAAGTCCAGATATATAACGTCTATGGGTTCTCCCACATCCACATGCCTGTTGAACTTTTCAAAGAATTCTAAAAGGTTTGTGAGGCAAGACTTACCCTTACAGAAGCCAGGCTGATTCTCCCTCAGCAAGGCCTGTTCGTCTATGTGTTTTGAGATTCTATCTTTGATGAGGGATTCCACTATCTTACCCGGTATGGATGTTAGGCTGACCGGCCTATAGTTTCCCGGGTCCCCCCTCTTTCCCTTTTTAAAGATCAGCGTGACATTTGCTATCCTCCAATCTTCTGGCACCGTGGCCGTTTTGAGGGACAAGTTGCATATTTTAGTCAAGAGATCAGCAACTTCATTCTTCAATTCCTTAATAACTCTTGGGTGGATGCCATCAGGGCCCGGTGACTTATTGATCTTTAATTTATCGATGAGGTCTGAAACATCTTCTCTTTTAACCTCTATCTGACCTCTATCAGGGGGAAAGCCCTGAGCACAATCACTCATCCTGCAAAGCAGGGTCAGTTTGGAAACAATCCTCTGAACTGATTGTAGGATTGTACTGCAAGTGTTTTTGTTGGCTGCATAAATTCCCTTTAGCAATGGGCAAGCGGCCTTTGGCTCGATTTGGAAATGGGTCACCAGTTACATATATCTTTAGGGAAGTTTTGGGGGGAAAAAATCTCAGCTTTTTCACAAGCGTTCTAAAAGAGCTTCTACGGGTTGCATTATGTTATTGGATTGGCTGAAGATTTCATCTGTTTTGAGTCCAAGTCCTGAATACCAATTCATGCTCACTCAGTTCTAAACAAACACCCTCTGTGACATATTTTTAAGACTCTAAGGACTGGTGGGAAGTTCCAGGACACTTCTGAGCTTTGCTGAGCTCAGAATAAGCACTAATTGGGGCTTAGAATTTGAACCAGAAATTGAAAATAATTCTTTGGGCACGCACAGAAACTAAGAGCATTTGGAACAAACGAAACACAAACTAAATGGGGCCCAAGCAGCGTGTTTATTTATTCAACTAATAGTCTGGCTGAGAGCCAACATTTTCCCTTTTAAAAAAAAACAACAACTAGCCAGAGGAATGTCAGAGATTCTCCCTTTGGCAGTCTCTTGATCACCACCCTCAGTTTGGCTGTACTTGTCAAAAGAGGCGACTAAACAGCCACCGGGTAGATGGGACTCGTTAGCCTGGGAAGGCAGCTCATCTAAGAGAAGGAAAACTCTGATCCCAAACCTCCACTGCCTTGTGGCTACATCCAGTTATGGAAAAGGCTTCAGGAGTCAACTTTGAGGCAAAATCCGGAGCCGGAGTCCCTGAGGCAGTTCGCGGCTGAACACAGTCACGTTCTGGCAAATCCTCTGACACCCCTGGAACCAACCGTATTGGCCTCTGCCTTTCCATTGGACCATTCCAGCAAAGTGGAGAGGGGGGATTTGCTGCATGGGTAACAGTCTATCCTCCATATATACTTTACCCAGGCTTCGCGCACTGGAGAGGATACTCTGTTCCAGAACCACCATTCAGAGCGCAATACCATAGTCTTCCGAGACTGAAGGATGCCAACATGATCACCAACATGTTCCTTGCCCACAATTCCTTGACTGTTGTATAGAACAGAGACACTGTGTTGGAAAAAGTTTTGTTGCCAGAAGAGGCTGCCACTATTTTCTTCACAGTAATACCATAGAACGATGTTGGACCTTGTGTATTGTGGAAAATTCAAACTACCAGCTGTTGGGAGGAGAACTACTGCCACCACCACAAGCAGTCAGAGGAGAAAAAATCATAATTTCAAAAAAAAAAAATGAAAATGAACAGGGTGGAACACAATGAAAGAATAACTGCACAGATGTAAGTCGAAATGAAAGAACCACAAATGATGGCTCTTCATCCACGAGAACAAAAGCAGAAATGAAACGGGAACAAAATCCTCGCACACCCTGAGCAGAAACTCATTATGTATTCCGAGCTGGAGAAGACCTCTCAAGGCTGTAATGCTGGCCTTGTCTTTGAGGCAAGCATTATGCGCTTTCCAAACCAGGAAATGCACAACTTGGCGCCATCGCTAATTCCAAGGATAAGACTGCTTGAACAGTCTCTGGGCTTTGCTTGCTGCTCTCGAGACGAGAGATCCTGAATGGTTCTCATAAATGCAAATAAATGTGTGTTTTTTTAATTATGCATGCTTGAAAATTCTCTATGAACACTGCCCCAAAGGGGTTAATAAATCTTAAAAAACAAATCCCCCCTCTCTCTCTTTAAAATAATCACAGCCCTTCTAACTCTGCTTAACATTTATTAGTATATTCAATGAAGAGAGGTTTTGCATTGGTAGATTGCCTTTAGCGCTGTAGTTTCTCAACACTAAGGCCTCTTGGATAACACGGTGCAACCTCATTTTTCTAATCTAGGCAGTCCAAGGATTTTTGTCTGAAAACAGAAAGAGGGATTTTCTTTGTTAATTCATAACTAATAAGGAAAAAGGTTCATCCAGGAAGCGGAGAGTAGAAAAAGCCAAAACAACTGACACTGAGACAAACGCACACAAGATACTGCCATAACATTTGCAGTATGCCCATGGACTTCCCACTGTTTCCATGAACAGCAAAAACTGTGGGCTGGCTAATTTACACTGTGCCCAAATTGTCAGCTGCTGCTGCTCGCTTAAAGTAGGAAGCAGAATGATTGTCACCTTGCTGTACTTCCTGCTGTCTGCTGAGTACCTTGGCACACAAATCTGTCACATTGGAAGGCTAGGAACAGCCTGATCCACCTGGTTAAGTCAAAGTACCTCCATCCCAAATATACCCATTTTATTCCAATGGCTTAAAGTAGCAATGTTCAATGGTCTTCTCTATGATCCTCACCTCTTGTAATGTCACTTCCAGCTTTGGGGTGACTTTGGGTTCTGCAGGTCTGTTTTGGGCCACCACCACCCTACTGATACCTTGAATCCACGGATACTGGGGATGCACTTTAAAATGTGGGAAAAATAAATAAAACAGCCCAAAACAGAGCTTTGCCTACCCTCTCTCATTGAAACAGCTGCATTTAGAGGGCTGCAGGCAGTCTTCTGAGCTGCCTTCAGCCTCTTATCTGGTCACACCAAGGCTCCTACTTTCACTTATGTCAGCCCAGAATGCACTACTTTCCCCACTTTTTAAAAGTATGTCTCCCATTATCCTTGAATCTGCGGATAACGGAAACTGCAGATGTCGGATCTGTGGAAACCAGGGTACACCTGTAGTTAAAAAAATTACTGTCTCTGCTCCCTTATTTTATACTAGGACCTTACAACTTATGAGCTTCCAAGCCACATGTGGTGTACCTGGATTCAAGAAACCATCTACCTAGGACTGGAAAAAAGGAGGCAGGATGTCAACCACGTATCAGTCCACAATACGTGGCTGGTGGGCTACATTCAACTTGACAGGTAACCAATTGTATTGGTTTGTATTATGGTTCTTTTTAGAGAGTTCTTCCTTCTGGGCCCTGGGTCATGCAAGGTCAGAGGGCACACGAAAGAGTCAACTTGCTGAAAAGAAGCAGGTCTCAATGACCTATCACCTGAGAACTCCATGTATGTTGCCTTGAGTTTTGTGATGAAAGACAGAGAAGATATTAATAAATTGTGCTTATTAAGGGAGAAAACTGTATCCAGAACAGACGCTGAAGAACATATGAAGACAACTGCCAATTTTATTTTATTTTATTTATTTTATTTTAGCTCCTGGCTCTTTCCTTATCTTGTCATAGACACTATTGGATTTTGTGACAGGAAATAACTTTATTAATTGAATGTGAGAGTTGTGCCAAGCACTGAATAATTCAAAAAATATTTTCAATGAAGCTTTAATACTACAGGTAATGTAGCCATTATGCATTCATATAATATCCAAAGAGCTCCATTTGGATAAGGTCTGTCACAGCATTCAGCAATTCTCCAGATGGAACACATTTTGTAACTAAATGAGAAATCAGCAGTTGCAGGTATTGCACCTTCCTCCGTTGCAATGACTTTGGGGAGCAAACTGGACTCTAGGCCAGGCTGCTTGATGTAGTGCAAGGAGCAGAGCAGTGAGAAGTCAGAAAGACAGAATGAAGAATCAGAAGTCAGGTTGAGGGTTGAATGCAGGAAGCAAAGCTGCCTTTTACTGAGTCCGCCTCAGCAATGACTGATGTAGCAGAATAAGGAGTCAGAGAGGAGACGAGAGACAGGTTAAGGATTTAATGCAGGGAGGGATGCCGCCTTTCCGAGCTTCCCAGCCAGCTTTT